>NC_134474.1:8969148-9060040 GCF_964194025.1 Convolutriloba macropyga | reverse complement strand
CAACTTTAAATTAAAATTAATGAGAATTGTTGACATTTGTCAGGCAATGAGAGGCTGAAAAAGTTAAATAAGAAATAGCCACGCCATTCAAAAAGCAATCTAAACAACTTTAAGTGACAAATTAAAAAAGTTGTTGAAATTCACTCTGCGGACCTTTATATTAGGGATCTAGCAGTTTCATTACAATGAAAAACATATATGGTTGAATATCGGAGTCGTGCAAAATAATAACCGACATAACCTTACCTAAATTTATCTGTGGTTGAATACAATGCCTGTAGATGAATAGTCAGAATGGACAGTTATGCGAAGAACACTTCTCAAACTGGTCTTTTCACCTTGAGTATAGCTTGCAGTTCATCATAACTATGCATTAGTAACTAAGCAACTGTTAAAATTCAGTGTTAGAAACGGAAGTTTAAAAGAAAGGAGTCAAAAGTTCAAGTCATGAAAATACTTGTTTCAGCTAAAAAAAAAACCTGCAGAATCCCAACACACCTCTTCGACCGGTTGATAAACCTGTAGAATACAAATACTCCTCTACCAATCGTAAAGACAAGGAATACAGCATGTAGCTACACTCAGCTTACAGCAATACAGTTACACGCATCTATAATAACAAGATATGAGATAAATTATAATTGCAAAACAGAAACCTTCCACTTTAAATTAAAATTGGCCAGGTTACAGCCAATTAAAAAATCTGAGCCAGGATACTGCCGAGGAACTAAATTTTCTAAAAATCAAGCAACCCTTTAAAAAGCCAGAAAGGAACAAATTAAAGAGCCAGTATAATTAAAGAGCCAATACGATTAAAAATTCAAGATAAACTCTTCAAAAACAGCTATAACCCAATCAATTATATCAATAGCTTACTAATGTTACTAAGCTTAATACTATTACCAGATAGCATTCACTCTAAAACTTCTTAAAGGTTTTATGCAAGTTGAGAGTAATAGACGTTCTCACAGAGCATTAAAAAATCAAAATAGATAGAATGAGCTATAAAAGGGGAGAGAAAGAGAGAGAGAGATCGTTAGCAGCAGAGATATATAATGAGTCGGATCGCAAAAAGATTTAAAAATACGAAAAAAACCCAAAAGACAGAAAAAAAGAAGGTTGAAAGCAGAGAAGGAAAACAGCTGAAAACAGCGAGTCTGAGAAAAGGCCAACGGGAGCGAAAACCAAAAAATAGGAATTAACGGAAAAAAAGTAAAATCGAAATTGATGAGAGAGGAAAAAACAGAAAGAATACAATGCTACAGAAACCATACGAACATCAGGAATCCACCGTATGAAAAACGAGAGGAAAAAAAATTGAATCAAAAACAGACAAATAAAAAGAAAAGAAGAAGCCAGTAAACAACCGAGAAAAAAAGAGAGAGAGAGAGAGAGAGGGAGAGAGAGAAAGGAGGAAAAAGAGAACGGACGAGAGGAAGAACGCAAGAAACATTGAAAGCGATAGAATGAATTAAAAGGGGACAGCAAAAAGAAAGAAGCCCAAATCATGAGAGAGAAAGTTTAAGAACAGCTAGATAGTGAGCAAGCGCAAAAAGCAAAAATTTGAGTGCAAAACGAAAGAATCACAGTTAGAGAAAACACTTGAGGAGCAGATATAGAAGATCACAAAACAGAAAAAACGAAAAATAAAGAAACTGAAGAAAGGGAGAGATACAGCAGTTCAAAAGAGAAGAGAAAACAGATCCTGGGTGAGACAATGAATTCCGGTTCTCATAAAAAGGATGAATGTGTTAATGAGAAAACAATTGATGTGCCCAGGACGAGGAAGGTAGTGATAAAAAGAATTGTTAGTAAATGCTTTACGAAGTCAACAAACACAAAACTAATTTAAAGGGCTGGCTAATGCCACCAACAAAATCTTCCTCGAAAAATTAAAGAAGAAAAATTATATCCCTATCATGTTTTGTATGCAATAATAAAAAAAAGACCGACAGGACTAATATAATTGCTACAAACTTCGTTTGAGAGCAATTAAAAAGACAACATAAGTGTAACCAAAAATCCAACATAACCGACGAATGTCGGATGAATTGCTCTCGAACGACAGACAGGGGTTGATCCAATTGTATCCAGGCTTTAGGGAGGTCAATGACTTACTTCAATGAGGGATTATTAATGATGTTATTGGAGTTTTTCTTTTAATGATTGAGACCATTTTAATGAACTTTAATGAAATAAATTTACGAGCACTTTAATTTGACTTTAATTAAACTGCCCTTAAGTTCCTCTGCCTAAAACTCTAAATGAGAGAATAATTTAGATCACGCAAAATCAGGAAGTCAAGTATGATGATATAAAAAACATTCAAGCAAAAATTTTGCTTAAAAAAAGACACAAACATAGCCCGCAAATTGCCGGAAAAAAACCGCCGTTGATCCGCCTGACGCATATTGGGATTTAAACAGAAAATAACTGACCAAATTTTTCGAAATTTCAAAGTGTTCTTATTTGGCGTGGAAACTGTACATCTTCGGTTAGATTCTAAAATTACTCTTAATTCAGCTTCTAAACTGAACGCTATTAAGCATAATACTAATGCCAGCTAGCAATCACTTTAAAGAACTTTGATAACTTAATGCACCATGACATAATGACAGGGCTTTATAAGTTTATCCCCGTTTCTTTTGATTTTGCTCTTTTGACTTTGACAGTATTCACTAAATTACGCAATTCAATGCGGGAAAAATCTAAAATCCATTCAGTTGAAACAGTGAGGGAGGAAAGTCAGAAGTCAAACGTGAAAATCGTGACTTATGTGAAACGAAAAACGTGATCAAAAGGTAAAGCGAATTTAAAAAAAGAGAGCGACTAAATAATAGCCGTTGAGAGGCTGACGGCGGCTATTAATAACAATAACTGCCTTCAAATTTAGTTCGAGAGCTATTAATAAATTGTCACTTCTTTTTCTGATTTCTTTGATTTTTTGCTCTTTTTCTGATTTCTTTGATTTTTTGCGGGTTATTTCCCATTATAGACTCACTTCAATTTAGTATGGGCATATAAAGTACAGCCCCCATCATAATAAACATAACATAATGGGGGCTATAATTTCAAGAAATCAAAAGCAAAAAAGTCAACTGAAAAGTTAAAACTGACAAGTGGAAATCAGACATGAATACAATAATTGCATTAAATTTTTTTCGAGAGCAATCAATACTTACCACAACTTAATATTTTGAGGATTACGCATACTTATGCTTTCGAAACACGAGTTTCAAGGAATTCGTATGAGAACAATCAGCCACATTGAAACTGACGTTTGCTTTCTAAATGCATTTAAAAAACCAATTTCACCTCCGAAATATTGTCTCGGGAATTTGTTGCTTTAAATAAGTCGAAAAGTGTAAATGAAAACGTGGAACTGTTGTTTCCCCCCCGGGGGGGGGGGGGTTGAATGTGTTGATCTTCTAGTACCTGTTCATAATCCAGTGCACTGTCGACTACAATGACTCCAGTATCTTGAGCAATGTGGAAGTTGGTAGTCTTGGTCACCATGTGATATCTCAAAGTAGTGTTGAAGTCCATGTCCAGAGCTTGTGCCTGAAAAAGTTAACATAATTCACCTACTCGCCTATGACCCACCTTCGAAAAAAGTCAGAATTGGAATCCAGGTCGGGGTTAATACAGTAAAAGACTCAAAAATATTATGTTGGAACCACAAGCACAGACACTTACCACATATACAGACACCCCATGTTGTGTATCCTCAGGAATATCCCTCTCAATGATACTCTGTGGGAAGTAGGGTGCATTGTCATTCGCATCTGTCACATTCACCAACACACTGCATTTGTCAGAGAGAGGCTTCCTGAAGTCGTTCAGCTGGATCGCATACACGTCCAGTTCGTAGCTCCTCACTCTCTCAAAGTCCAGTCTCTCGTTCAACACAATCATTCCTGAATCAATGGTATCTTTTCCCTTTGTGTACCACCCCCCCCCCCCACCCAAGGCAGCTGAGAACAGACAAATGTGGCCGATAATGCTGTTCCGATGCGTTTACGAAGAAAGCAAAATTAATGACAACGAATTTATTCTGCTCATTCGGTGAAACAAAACTTGAAATATCTTGATAAGATTCTTGGTGAGAAAAAGTAACAAATATATGCGCCAACAAGAAATATTTTTTGCTTGTTTTTCAAGAAATGGACTATTTCACTGAGATCTTATGAAGACATGTCAAGGTTTCTCATAATAAGTTAGCATCACAAAATCTAGCAAAGGCGTTGCAAGTTCTGTAAAACAAATCATTAAATTGCCTGCCTTGACAAAGTGCTCCCAGTTATCGAAAAAAATTCAATTGGATTGTCGGCGTGACAACGGACAAACTGTAACACTAATGGCTGTGTGGTTTTTTAAATTTTACAAGAACACAAATGCCAATCTACAAGTGTCATTCTGAATTCCCCAATGAAAACATAACTAAGATACTTTGTAACGACGAAAAACTAAATATTGCTCTCGTTTAAAGGAGATTATAAATATCTTAGACAAGTCGGCAGTCGGTGAATCCCTATTGCTTTGGGTTTCCTAATTACAGAAAAAATTGAACAAAAATTTAATTTATTTGAGGCCGTAACATTGTTGAGTTGATTCATACTCTTTTTATCCTTGTTCAATTTTTACAGTCATTATGTAACCCAACGCACTAGAGAGTTACCGGAGGTTGATTAATCGAGAAAACTTAGAATTTTTGCTCTATTGCCGTAGAATTAACAATTAAAACAAGACAAACAAAATTGAAAAAAAAAGAGAGTTAAAGTTAAAGAGAACGAGAAAACAGAATGAAATAAACTGTGAGAGAGAAAGAGAAAAAGAGAGCCAAAAACACTTTCCTTAATCAGATTCAATCCTATTACAACCAAATTTGCAGTTACATGAGCTAACCATTAGTAAATAAACTATAAAGAAAACTTCTCAAAAAATACAAAACTTGAGCGCTCGAAAACTTCATGCACAACATTACACATGTCCAGAATAAAGTCTTAATCATACTTCTCCTAGAAGCCTCTAAAATAAAAAAGCATGCTATTCATAAGTTTCGTATAAGCTTGCTATTCAAGAACTCTTAAACATAGGACACTTATTAACCATTTGTCATCCAATTGATATATAGCATTTAAAAAATTGGAGATAGATAGAACGACTGGAGCAAAAATGAATGACAAAAGATGAATAGAAAAAAAACTAAAGAAAGAGAGTGCGGGAGAACAAAAAAAGCGAAGGGAAGAAACGTGGAGAGCGACAAGAAGATGGACAGATAGAAAGAGGGAGAGGGAGAGAGAGAGAGAGAGAGAGAAAGAGAGAGAGAGAGAGAGAGAGCTAGTAAAAACAATATGGTTGATCAGATTCCACCCAGCAACAACCAGCTTTCTAGCCAAATACATTAACCATTCACCCAAGTTCCCATATTATTAAAAAAACATAACGAAAACCTCTCAAAAAGACACCAGACTCAAGCGCTTAAAAACTGTGGGGACAAAACAAAATGCGCTTATGAAATTTCTAACCACAAGTCTCCCAGAGGCTTCTAAATCGAGCTCATCGCTTAAACATGGTATTTCGTGCGCTCAAACACGTGACTCCTATTAATCGCCATGCAATCAATATATAGGGTATAGATTGAACATGGAGAAAAAAGTATTTAACATAACCGACTAGCGTCGGGCGAATTGCTCTCAAACGACCGGCGAGAGGTCGGCCTCGTCAGTAGCTAGGTACCGTTTAGTGAGGCTAGCTTTAGCTTAATTGAAGGGGCGTAAGTGAGCGCAACCGGGGGGGGGGGGTGCACCGGGGGGCTGATGGGGTGGCAACAGTGGGGGGAAGGCAACAGGGGGAGAGACTCAATCTCTAAGAACCACCATTCGCACCAAAAGTATAAGTCTCTAAAACAGATTCTGTGAATCGCATACTTGAAGACCAGTGAGCAGAAAGGCTCTAAGAGCACTTAATGCCCACTGGGCGCTACCTGTTTATCCCGTTTTTGAGGACGAAAAGTCAAATACGTCAGACAAAAAATTGGTCAAGCGGAAAATCGCATAAAAAAGACCGACATGACTAATATAATTGCTACAAACTTTGTCTGAGAGCAATAAATCAAATCACAATATTTCAGCACACTCGCTTAATTAAAGCAAGCAAGAACAAATTAAGCAAATCACCACATTAAAGCTCAGTTGGTTACAGCATCGTGCTTATTTTGGGAGGTTCTATATGAAACAAATTAGAAATGTCAAAAACTGGCGACTCTCTGTTGCCATAAGTTAATTAAATAAAGAGTAAGCTAGAGAATGAACAGAATACCCGGATTAATCAACTGACGACATAGACGCTTATTTACGTTAGGGCCGTATAGCTCAGTCGGTTAGAGCATCGTGCTAATAACGCGAGGGTCGAGAGTTCGAGCCTCTCTATGGCCAACTTTATTTGCTTTTCAGCGCACAATGATAAACAATGACCAAAAAAGGAAAACCTTGTTTATGATAATTAAGAAGTTTTAATTCAACACGAAGAAAAAGCGCGTGATTTTTAATTTCCTGAAAGAAAAAAATAGTCACATTTATTTTTTTCCCTCTACCCCAAGCAACCTCAGAAAGAAATAATTATGATTCTACTCAACAGAAAGGTTTATATAACTTTCTATATTAAACTGTACATTTCGTCTACAATTTATCTACCAGTTGTGATGGCATCTAAATTGCAGTGGGTGGAAAAAAGTATGACCGGCCCTATTATGTTTCAACTAAGCTTGGGGAAGGATCTTAGAAAAAATAAGAAACTAGAAGTCAATAGATATGTCAAAAGTCGGTAATTTGCAATTGTCCTTGTGGATCTTTTCCGTTTGTGCCCCCCCCCCCCCCCAGCTTAGTGGGCGCATATTATTTGCACCCCCCAGACGCACGTGCCATATTTTACATAATGATTAACTATGTAATGGCACGTGCTCTGTAACTGGGGGGCGCATAACGTACTGGGGGGGGGGGGGGGGGCACAAACGGAAAAGATCCGTCCTTGTTTAGCCTAAATTAGAGGTAGAGTTAGAAAATACAAGGAAAATTAAACCCGGATTAATGAGCAATTTATTGACCTGTGATCAAGGCCGTATAGCTCAGTACTGAACTGTGCTCAAGGCCGTATAGCTCAGTCGGTTAGAGCATCGTGCTAATAACGCGAGGGTCGAGAGTTCGAGCCTCTCTATGGCCAGCAAAATTTTCTTTTTCTTGAAAACTTATGTGACCATGACCATGATGAAAAAAGGATCGAAAAATTTTCTGGCTTTGGATCTAGATCTAAACATTTCTTGAAATTTCCAAGAAAAGATGTTTAAAAACATACCATTTGAGCTGTTCATGCTGAAAATTTTCTGATCATTGCCATTGACAATCGAATAGGAGATTGGGTATTGTTCACTCTCATCTGACGCAACCGCCAAAACTGACATCACCTGCGCCCCGATATCTGCCGCCTCCGACACGAACACCTGATACACCGACTGCTCGAATTGAGGAGGGTTATCTTTCGAACTTCCGACAATGATCGTCAACTCAGTTCTGCTAGAGAGCTGAGGAGAACCCTGATCATACGCCTCGACTGTTAAGATGTACTGCTCCGTCGATTCGTCCAGAAGTCTGGCTAATGAAATCATTCCGGATCCGGGATCGATGACGAATCTCGCGTTAGCGGAATCAATCAGCCGATACTCTACCGTTTTGTTCTCTTTTAGATCAATGTCAATGGCTCTGACTTTGGTTATCAATTGTTTGATGTTATAAGTCCCGACAACTGCGGCTTCCGAATGTCCAAGGAACCGAGGCGCGTTATCGTTGCAGTCCAGGAGAATAACTCGAAGTTTAATCGTGCAAAATAACCCACCGCCATCAGTAGCCCGGATCCACAAGTCGTACTGGTCCTCAGATTCCCGGTCCAACGTATCCGAGACCTTGAGGACGCCAGTGTCCGGGTTTATTGAAAACGGGGGCGTTTCTGCCCCGTCCGCAATAACGATTGAAAATGTGATCCGACTATAGAGACCTGCATCGATGTCCACAACGTTGGAGCTGTAGTCGAAGATGGGAGTGTGAACAGGAGTGTCTTCCGATATTTTGATCTCCTTCGGATCCTATGTACATACGCAACATTTTAGATACACTGATATGGAAATCTAATTGAAATGATCGATAGGTCAAATATTGAGGTAACAATTGAGATAGCAAATGAGCAAATGGATCTTTTCCCTCATTGCCACACAACAGTACGTTATATACTCCATAGTTTTATATAACACGTGTCATTACATAGTTAAGAATTGGAGTCTTTCCCATTATACTCCCTCCAACCCCCCACCCACCCCCCCCCCATTAAGGCATGTTTACCACGATGGGGGCTATACATTATTACCTCTAAGCTGGTGCGGGGACTACAATGGGAAAGACCCAATAAAAGTGTGCCCATATAGTGTAATGAGGTACACAATTTTCATTTATAATTGGCACCCAGTACTTCACGCGCTCCCTAGTTTTTCAAGACATATCCTTACATAGTTAATACACAAGTGGTAATAAAACACGTACGCTTTGGGTTCGAAGTGAATTGTAAACCAGTTTAAATCTTCTCTGACTAAACTATCTAAACTCAAAGAACACAAAGCATAAAAAACAGGTCTTCGCTGGCAGCACATTGACGTAAAAAGCAACAAAGAACTGAAGCTAATTGAAATTTATGAAATTTACTATTAGGCATGCATTTGAAGTATTTAAGTTAATTCTATAACGTACCGCGTCCTAAAACATAAATTTGGAAGGAAAATAATATCAAATAAGATTGGAAATTATTGAAATTTCCAGCTTGGTTACCTGAGATTTTACCCAATGCCATAATACCCAACTGATTTCTTCTGATTTTTACATTCTATTGTCCGATAACCAACCAGCCGCTGGTATTACATACATGTTTTTATCATTCTTACTTGGCTTAATCCCATGTTCCGTTGATAGTTTCATATACAGTCCAAGAAACCAATGAGGCATCACTTACGTTTAATGTGGCCATATTTTCGTCAGATATGGTGAAGGGTATTTTCCTAACTTCTTTAAGCTTCTGCACCCTGCTTTAACAGGAGATGGGCAACCAATTTACTAAGGGACTTCGAGTTATGACATTGCAACTCATCATACAAAACTGAAATGATTTAAGTCGGAAAACTAAAAGAAAATTTGTCGCATATAGACTGTCACTAAATGGATTCAATCACTAATAATTGGGAATGCGGAAAGGTTAGATCACGCAAAACTCCAACAAATAAAAAAGGCGAAAAAAAATCCGAAAAGACAAATCTGTAGAGCAAAATTTTTGCATAAAAATAAACTAAATTGAAAAAATTGCCTTAAAAACATTGTTCAATAGCCATCAATAACATTAACTTCAGCTATGAGAGCAGCCATTCTAAATTTTCCGAAATCAAAATTTTGTAAAGTCTGTAATAACTATGTACATTCTGAAAACTGGTTATACTGCAGAAATTACTGGCCAGATATATCGCAGTCGGAGGGCGATATATATACTGGCTCGGCATAAGTCAGTCTGTTTGCACTCTGGGTAGTCTGAATTTAGACTTTGAACCGATTATATAATGGTTCAGTAATGCTTGTTATTGATAATGTCTTCATCAGCGCTGAAATACTATGACACGTAAGTCCGGGTAACTTATTGGATCAATTTCAACACTTCGCAACAGTCCAATTCCCAAAATAGCAACAAAAAACAACAACTACTAAAATAGTAGAAATTCATACGTTTTAAAGACAAATAGGCTAAGTTGAGACAGTTTACTCCGCAGAAATAAATATTCCAATAAAAGGCACAACAACAGTCGAGGTGGTTGAATAAAAAATAGAACAATTTAAACAACTACTTTATGCAACAACAAAACATCAAAAACAAAACCGTAGGGACGGCAACAATTTTTTACAAGGAAATAACGTTGAAAATAGTTTTATTGAACAAAGAAATTGCTGTTTTCGCATATGAGCATTATTAAAAGCGGCATTTTTTAAGAATAACGTCTTTAAGATTAGCCTCCTTCATTGCACCAATTAAAATCAAGGAAATTATAGCAGTGAACAAAATTTTACGCACTACGATGCTTGCAAATTTTAGAAATTTGACATTCTCTGCTCAATTTGAAGTTGAAATTATTAATTAGAGGGGCAAGAAGGCGCAAAATTATTTTGACGCTAAAAACGTTAGCTTCAAACTGTCTATACCATTACTAGCAATTACACCGGTAGCCAATTATATATCGTGTCTATCTATTTCGTGTCAATCTATTTTATTTTGAGAAATTAAAATACAAAATGTTTGGCGTATTTTGTAACTATAGTACTACTAAAAATAAAATCTTTTACTTGAATTGAATGCAGCCTAAAACGTGCGAAAGGTATAAATCAGCTTAGTAATCACAAATATCTCCAATACATCTATGGTCATTTGAAAAGTTTTATCTGTTGTGGTCTAACTGTTTTTGCTCTTAGTATATAGTCTTAACAAGTGCTTAAAAGTACAGCAAGAATTTCATTTAAGCTTTCATTTATTAGGCTAATTGAACGCGAAAATACTGAAAATGCAATTACAATTTTCCAGCGGGGGACTCTATTCTTTTCTATCTCGTTTTTGCAAAAGTTAGTAGAATAATAAAAGTTGATAAAGAGCCAATGCAACCAAAGTTGCCTCGAAATAGCAAGAAATAGAAAGAAATAGCAAGCCAAGAAATAAAAATTCTCTCGACCAAACCTCTTTTGCAATCAGAAATAAAAATTCCTTCGGCCAAACCTCTTTTGCAACCAGAAGTTCTTATATACATAGCCAGAAGTTTTCCGACAACTTTCAACAACTTTTCTCATTTTCCAACTTAAACCTGCAAATCGTGTGTTTTAAGCAAGGTTACGTGAATCTGCAGAGGTCGCTTCGAAATTCTGACTTAATATCCCGAGCCGTAACCTGGTTCTCGATAAACGCCAGCAGTTCTCAGTGATTTCAATAAGAGCCATCTAAACTATACTCGTAAATCAACCACTATAACAAGAAAACTACCCGTTTTTGATTGAATTTCACAACACAAGCTCGTTTTTACTGAACTTTTTGTTTTCCATTTGCATCAAATTTTTGTTTCACATGAACTTTAAAAGGTGTAAAGGTGTAAAAACTTTAAAAGGCGAGAAGAAAATAACTGTGTTAGTCTTTGATGTGTTGATTCCTTTGTAAATAACGTTTTTGAATTGATAATGGTTTCAATAAGAGGTATCTGCGATTAGTTATTAAATTATTATATACAAATATTGGAGTTCTTGAATTAGAACAAACAGACCAGTTATAGGCGACCCAATTCTACCCAGGGTGGAAGAGGTGGCGGGGGCACTTACCTGAGTACACTGAGGCGGGTTGTCATTATCATCAGTGATGATGACCTTGACTGCCTGGACATCCGAGAACTTCCCATCAGTGGCCACAATTTTCAACTCGTACCTGGTTGCCCTCTCTCTATCCAGTTGACCATGTACGTATACCTCACCTGTGCTCTGGTTTATGTTGAACTTGCTGTCCTCATTTCCAACTTAAACAGGGAGCAAACTTCAAAAATTACTCAATAATTTCAAAATTTCAAATTCCATGTCTATGATTGGTGAAGTTAATGTATGTGATAATATGTATAACCAGAGTCATTACAGCAAAATCTGCTCCAAAAAGCAAGGCACTACAGTTTATTATTATCCCTTTTTCTCAACCAAGGGTATACTCGGTCTATAGACTATGTTTCAATCCAGTTATAGCCTGATAAGAAAAAAACGGCAGTGCAATATATGCACTGGTTATACATACCATAAATGCCAATTGAGTTCAAAATAACCTGCTCTTGAGAGAAATTATGTCAAAACAAGTGAACTCAAATTTCAATCAAACCCGAACCAGAACCCAAAACGTCGTGAATTGTGCCCAATTTCTGATTAATAAGTACCCGCAAATGTTTTTCCGTTTTTGCCCCCCTCCCCCGATACGTTACGCTCCCCCAGTTTCAGAGCTCCCCGCAAACGAAAAAGATCATTAATTCTAAAATAATATGACTATTCGGAAATGATTATGATGTTTAATCACAACGCATGTTTTCGCTTTGGCAATGGTTCGTAAAACCTAAATGAAACCAGCCATGGCCGATATTACGATGAGTAATTCCATACCGCTATTTAAAACATAGCTTTGAAATTAAACAAAAAGCTGGTTGTTCAGATTTTATGTTACGAGGGGAGGGATAGGGGGGGTCGAGCAGAACAAGAATCTACTGCAAAGCCCATTGATGATACAATTATGAGTGGAGTAAAATAGGTTGGGCGTGTGTGTGTTCAGAAAAGCAGGATGAATAATAAATACTATATACTCAAAAATCACACCGTGCTGTGAGCAACTACACTGTTCACACCATGACCCTAATTCGGTTCATCTCTTGTACAGCTGCGAACTTCGTTATGGACATGTTGGGGCAAAAACTGACCCCACCCGTACCTAATTCTGATTCAGTACTGAAGAGCAATTCATTACTGAAGGGCACAGTTTCATAAAAATTATTAGTACTGAGTCAGAATTTGATTGAGGTCACATTTTGCAATAAGTTTATCTGATTCAGAGTGTAATTATTACAACTACTAATTGGCAATTCTGAAGCCATCGTATCAGAAGGAATTTTCCGCTTCGAATTAATAACTGCAACGGAGTAAAAAATTATATGTGTTAGTTAAGATTTCTCCGTTAGAAAAAAATTTTAGTCTAAAAGGAATTATGTTAGGCAATTATGCAAAATCCAAAATGCTCAAGAAATTTGAAAAAAAATAGGTGTTCATATAATTTTGGTATCATTCCCGAAGCTTAGAATACCCCTAGCAAAAATATACCAATTAATTGAGTTCAAAGAACTGAAATGAATACTATCAGTCAAGTAACTTCTGAGAAGATGTCCAGTATGAAATTTTAAATTAAAATAATAAGAGGAGTCTAAAATTATATTTTAAAATCCTAAAAGGATATCAAGATTGTCAATCAAAATAACAGTTGCAATGATCTTGAGGATGATTACATTTGTTCATTCGCAAAACAAAAAACGATGGTTTACGTCAATGTCCCATGTCGTTTAATAATTGCTATATTTTTACATTCCTGCATTTTTACAGAGAAAGTATATCTTTTAATTGCTATATTACAATTCAAATGAATTGTTTCTGTTATACTATGAAGGGATTAACAAAAATGATCATGCAACAAATTTAGAGCAAATTTGAGCAAATTCAATGGATATCAATATTAAATAATAAATCACATAACATCCAAAAATTACAGCCACTTTTTCAAATAGATTTGTCATCGCTATTTTGGGTAAATCGGTGTAAAAAGGATGTGTTTGTATTAACAGAAACTTCTCAGAAAAATTAAAATTTTCGCAAAAAAAATTCTAGCTTTTCAAATCTTTTCTAAAATGTTTTCATAACGAGCATGTGATCAAAGCTTAAAGTGTTCAACAATGATTCAATTCTCTAAATGATTTAGGATTCACAAAAGGACTTTTGACCTCAGTGTTGAACTGTAGCTAAGGGCCATTACGTGGATAGTAGAGTTGAATTGATTGTGGCAACATTTGCACAAGGTGTTCAATTAAGAAGAGGATTAACAGGGATTACCCAATCATTAAAACCAACATTTACATCTTTCAGGCCACAAATTTGATCTAAACCATTACTTGATTTAATTTCAATGACCCCAACCCCCCCCCCCCCCCCCGCTGTACCCTCCCATGGGCATCGACTGAACAAAGCTTGCTGAAGAAGATGAAAGGATGTTAAGAAATCACTTCTTGATGGCGAGGAGTTATTAACTACAAGCTGACCTATTATGAGTGAATGCTATCATTAAATTGTAACTAAAGTTATTATTCTGGAGTGAACGTCAAGTTTATCACAAATATTCGATTTAATTGTGCCATAGCTAATATAAAGGACAAGATGCAGTTGCCAAAATAAGATTTGTATATTAAGCTCCAAGCCCCTCTCCATCCAAATTTGGTTTTCCAGTTTTGAAAAAAAAAATGAATTAGGTTCTGGAAGCGAAAAAAAAACAAAATGCAACAGATTAAAATAGAAATTAGAACAATTCTACATTAAAAATAAGAACTTTTTAAAGTGAAAAATGTGCAGTTACAAAGTGACAAAAGTTCTGTGGTATTAAAATTTAAAGTACAAATTTTATAAAAATATAAAGCTATGTTACAAAACTTTTGATTGCTGAAAAAAGGTGACACACGTGTACTCCAACTTTTAGAAAAAAATCAACTATTGTAAGCAGAAAAAATACCGGAAAAATGACAATAACAAAAAATTTTATAATAGAATGAAAACGGAAAACAGGCAGCACATTGCCCAGATAATAGCCTAAATTAACCCCTTTTGCTTACATTTGGACTAAAACAGGAAAAAAGGAGAAAAGATACAAATTGAGAACTTTCAATCTGCAAGGCATATCACCTGACAAAATTATCAGACATAACCGAACTAACGTCGGGTCAAGTACTCTCAAACCGATCTGCGAGCAATTCGCTTTGGCAGTAGCCAGTTGTGGGGCTCAGGGCACTATCATTAAGGGGGTGAGTGGGTGGAGTGTGGCGGGGGGTCAAGCGTTGAGGGGGTCAAGCAATGGAGTGGGGGTAGGTTTGGGAGGGAAGTTGAAATCGCCAGCTGAAAGAGGACGGACGCGATTAGTGTTGGAACTGGGGGAGGGGCGTTAGTGAGAGGGGGTGACTGAGGGGGTGAAAATAATAACATTAAGAACCACCCTCCACACCATGATAATTTATTTAAAAACAGTTTCGATTAATCGCATAATTAGGGGCTACTAAGGCGTAAGGCTCTAAAAAAGCTGCTCGGCACTTTATTGATCTCAGTGCGCTATCTGTTTATCCCGTTGTTGAAGACAAAAAGTCAAATGGGTCAAACAAACAAATTGGTCAAACGAAAAAACGTACAAAAAAGACCACAGGAATAATATATTTGATAAAAAAAATAGTTTGAGAGCAATTAGTTCGCAATCACTGCAATGAAGTCAGATAACCTAATGAACTATGATTTTCTCACCAGATTTTATCTGACTATTGCAACTCATCTAGTTTGTATTTTTTGAACTGGACCTCGTTCACTAACTTGGGAACTTTTATTGAAAAAGTTCTATGCTCAGAAGCATTCCAAAGAAACATTGAATGAGTTAAGTCAAATGTCAAGCATAAAAATCCAGTGAATGACAAAAGAACACGAAAAGATCCAAAAAAATCATAAATAAAGACAAGACCTGAATAATAGCTATTTGCGCTCTCAAACAACGGCGAATAGTTGGCTTCGGTAGTAGCCAGCCGGGGCCTAGGGATGCTAGCAATAGGGGTGAACAGATGGGGTTCAAGTGTGTGTGTGTGTGGGGGGGGGGGGGGGGGTCAAGCAAAGGGAGTTAGGCGAGATGAAAGAGAGGGGGGTTAGAATCGCCAGGAGGGAGGACGTGGGGAGTCCTGGGGTTGGTGGTGGGTGGAAGTGGGTGTGCCGAGAGGGGAAGGGTGTGTTTAAGGGTTCAAACCTTTAAGATTCAGAACTGCCCCCTCACGCCATGAAATTGTCTCCCCATAACAGTTTTAGTGACTTGCATACATGGAGACTAACAATCAGACGAAAAATTGGCCAGTCGAAAAGTGGCAAAAAAGCTACAGGACTATTTTAATTGCTACAAAATTTGTTTGAGAGCAATCTATCAAAATTGAAAAAACTATTTAGAAAAAATTCTGAAAATCTTCGAGTTAATGTTAGTCAAATTGCCGGAAGCCAACTTAGTTCTTTTTATCAAAATAATCAAAAAGCGGACACAGCTCTGTGGTATGTATCAGGTTTCGGTTGGTTTCAAGATAGAACCATACAATCTCAGCACAATTGTCAGTGTTTTCTTATCTTTGTAAAAAACAGAATTAGGAAGCAAGCAAACTTGCCTATGATTCTCAAACTATAAAACCAACTCAGAGAGAAAAAATGTTACAGAAAAGCAGTTGATAATGAACACAGTTGACCAACGCGCCTATTCTCCTAATGCTAAAATAGCGTTTATGCTCACTTAATGAGTACCTGTTGGCTAAAAAGATCCTAAAAACCAAAACTTTCCAAAAAACAACTGGTTCACTTTTTTTATCGATAACTGGTCAGTTAAGTAAAATAAGCAATTAAAAATCAGAGCATGAGGTGGGGTGATAAAAACATATGACGATGACATAATATGTTAAGATATTATGGTAAGTGATAAAACTAAAGTAGATTTCGAGGTATAATTAAGACGTTACGACACCCTTTAGCCACATTAGTAAATTTTACAAAAATTGATATTTAAAAAGCTGAAATAAAACATGCCAAACCCATACTGTAAATATGCGGGGCACAATTCTAATAGAATCAGAGGTAATGAGTGAATAATACAGTTAAGCCAAGGTATGAAAACACTCGTTAACAAATATAGTGACTAATATACTAAAATTAACTAATTATCCACACTTCTGGGGTTGAAAAACGCAAGATTGTTCCAACGAAAGCGCAATTAGCAGAATGTCAGAAAGGCTAATTTTTCCAGAAAATTAAATTTTCGTAAATTTTGAAAAAACCAAATATTTTTCTGAAATTTCAACCGATGCTATCTTAATTTTTGCGTAAAGTTGCCATACAATGTCAGATAGTTTTTTTTAATCGAACTCATTTTTCGACCAGAAAATCTGCTTTGTGACATTCTCGGCTCTGTGAACAGCTTTGTGTTCACGTGGGCACTTCATAGTTTCAGTTCACGTAGAAATGAAAACGTGAATGAATTGTGAAGTGACACAACTGAAGTTGATGAACAGAATTGACTGATTTGTTGATTACCTTTTGAGGAATCATTTTGAAATGCTGTACTATCTAAATAAGCAACACAACAACTAATGCAGCCGTTTAATCAATCAGTTTTTCCATCGTCAATTCTAAAAAAATACTTTCAACGATCCATGGCTTTTTCCTTTGAAGTGTCGCTGAATAAAACACATTCCTATAACATTCCCACACATTCCCAAATAAATTGCGGGGGATCTTTCGATATTTAGACAAGTAAGTTTTTAATGAGCAATAAGTCTAAAAGTATATTTTCAATGATGCAAAACAGCTCACTACATTTTAAGCTGAGAATTCTTTCCATAAAAATTGTTACTTTATGATCAAATTTTAAAACCGTTCATGATCATATTTTAAGACTTTGATCCCACCCAACTGTATAACTCTCATCCCTTTCTGGTAACCCTTTCATTATCAAGGGATACAATAAAAAAGCCCAAAACCCTGACACTCATTTTTTACGTGAAGAGCAGTCAATTTTCTTTTTTAAAATACCAATTCCATTTTTCCCAAGGATCTACCTTATGAAAATTTTTTAATATTTTTATTTCTTTAAAATTCCATAAAATTTTCTCACAATTTCAGACAATGATCAGACAAGAGAAAATATCTTACTTTGGATGTAGTAAAAAATATGATTATTAGGAGGCAGGTCATTGTCATGTGCTTGAAGTGTCATAACAGTTGTTCCAACTGGCACACTCTCGTTCACTTCCAGTTTAGTCTCTTTCTGTTCAAACTGAGGCGGATTGTCGTTCAGATCTGAAACAGTTCAACTCATCAATTTCATTCACTAGCTAGCCACGTGGATCTGTTTCATTTCCAATATGAACATAATTTTTGTTTTCATAAGCCTGTGTGGACGTTATAATCCGCGTTTTTGCAATCATATAAAACTGGTTAATATCCTAACAATAGGGAAAACCCATTTACATATACCATTCTACAGATGAAACAAGAAAAAGGGAATATGTGTCTGCATTATGTTCCAACCTCATCAAAAAATACAATGTATAGAACTTGATTGACCTTTGACGTTGTCTTCATTTAGATATCGGAAAATAATTAAACCCTTACTTAATACATGAGTAAATTGACCAGAGAGAGTATGCCTCGTTCCATATTGACTATATTAACCTGCTTGCGAGCAAAAGACAAGAGTTGAGAAATAAACGACAGTCCTTTTATTTTTTCGAATTGACAAGCAGATAACTTTCACGACCAAACGGTTAAAGTTTATCAGTTAGATATAATATATACATTCCATTTCTCCAGTACAATATTTCAAATCAAAATTAAGGTTTCCGTATTCTGCTAAACATTAAAAACATTTTCTGAAATAGCTAATGTTTTTTCGAATGGTGAAAGTTCAAATTGCTAGAGCAGAAGCTCTTTCGGCATCGTTTTCTCAAAAATAGTATTGTGCTTTTATAAACAAGGAAACAATCTGGCCATGGATTTAGGAGAAGCTCGTTCAAGTTTCCTAAACAAAAAGTCCGATAACTCTCTTTTTGGCAAAAGAAGCTACAATTTGAACACAGAAATTTGAGATAGTGTCAATATTTTTCAAACTCATAATAAAATTCGTGTCAAATTCGAACACTGATTTTAATATGTAAATTTAAATTGAGAACAAAATCTATTTGAAAAAAAAGCACGTAAGAAAGCAGTTTCATAACATTTAAGGTTAGTTTGATCACTTATTTTCAGAAGTTTTGTGTGAAAAATATATTTTTTCACAATATTTTGCTTTATATCTCTAGCATTAAGTGTAGATAGAGATCCAAAAAGGCGGCAGCAAAGTTCTTGAAAAGTTAAGTGCTCAATTTTTGTTCGAGAAAGGAAAACAAAACCGGCTATCGTCGGACCATTAGCTCTCCAACGGCTGTCGAGCGGTTGGCTTCGCCAGCAGCTAGCAGAAGCTTAGGGATGTGAGCGTAAGTTTAACTGAGAGAGAAGAAAAAGAAGTAGAAGATGGGGGTGCATTATTGTGGCGGGTTGGGGGGGGGGGGGGTGAGCGGAGAGGGAAGGGGACTGAGCGGAGTTGAGGTCGATACTAATTGGGGGATCTCTAGGGCTTCCAGTGTGCGGTAACTTTTAAAGACTAGTAACGCTCTAAGAGAACTGATCGACTACTGAATGCTCTCCGGGCTTTACCTGCTTATCCCGTTTTGAGGTAAATATTCAAATTTGAGGTAAAAAAACTACCAGACGAGCAGTTAGTAGCACGAAGACTCTCATAAAAATGCCGACACGACTGATATACTGGACATAAACCTCATTTGATTGCAAATAAAAATTATAAAAAAGTTTTTGGGAATCGAGTCAAGAGTCAATTTTTCGAGATATTCAATAATAGCATTTTTGGATTTCTTCTTGCAAGATAGCAGTCGACCGTAACTGGCTTAACAAAAAATTGGGTTGCTATCCCAATTTTAAATCCCATCCCCAAACAAATTTGAAAGATTGGAACAAAAGCAGCATTAGTAGACAGCAAACTTTTGCTTGGGGAGGAGGCAGTTCTTACAAATTTTGTCAATTTCTGTCGTCAATCGACCACATAAGAAACGCGGATCAAAACTGGGCTACAGCACGTACGTTGTATATTATTTTCAAGGGTTTAAAATAAAACACAGGGCACGGCATTTACTTTTCATTATATGCCCAAAAATTTAGTGCTTCATTGAAAAAAAACTATTAATCTCAACCAGAAAATGTGAACTTGCTTTTTGGCAGAAAATATGTGTTCGAAAAACAATCAAGATGGCCCAAGCTAACAGAGTTTTTATCCTCATTTTTTTGCAAACAGACGCCACCATACCATTTTTAAAACCTGGACAGAAAATACTCTTCACATTCAACATTCTCAGACAAGCACCTGCTTTAAACAATAATTTTGCTCCTAGAGCCAGCGAAACAGTATTAGGCCACCGCGGCATTTTTTCCGCAGCCCTTTTTCTTATTATTCCACAAAATTTAGAGTGTTCTTTTAGCAAGCAGCGTTGCTCTTTTTTGGAGACTATTGTCACTTTTTTGCTTCTTCGTTTTCATACTGCGCATGCTTATTTCTTCATGAAACAACTCAAATTCAATTGAATAACTTTTAGGTCACAGTCACTATAATTTGTCCACACACGAGAGGAAGAATTGAAAACAATGGAATAATCAGTGAGTAGAATTGAGTGGATTTCATTGCGCGATATAGGAATTCTGTAATCACTATTTGTGGTCAAAAGCTGTCAATTGCAGGCTAGACTTAGTCTGTCTCAACACACGCGACTGTGGAACATGAACTAAATAACTTCTGCGTGGACAGGGCAAAAAGGTAGCAAATATTGTGAAGAAATAGGGGAAACAAAGGTCGAAGGAACCGCAGGGGTTCATTTAAGTTTAAAATATTTTGAAAAAAAAACAAAACTTTGCTCCCGGGCGGGCTCGAACCGCCGACATCCGCATTGCTCATACTGTCTATAAGTACGGCGCTCTAACCGACTGAGCTACGGGAGCTTGCTGTTAATTTCACATACAAGAACTTGTGCAATGACTTTGCAATGACCTTTGATGGTTGGTACTTCATAATGAAATAATCTTAAGCTGAAACAAAAACTGTATGACCGAAAAGCTTTCAGCTAACTTTGGGAACTCAATTTTAAGCGGTTGCATCAAGTATTGTTAGATCCAAACAAATATTTCGTCTCAAATGGTAAAATTCACCGTTAAATGAATTGATTGAAATCGAAAATCATTTTGCCATTCTCTGTGCCCCCCCCCCCCACTCCTCCTCCCCTCACCACCTCCTAGATGGTAATTAGGGGTAACAACCCACATTAAACACCCTCAACAACGACCTTAAACATGCATTTATGTAGAGTGTCATATTTTTGCGGGGATGGGAACAAAGAGTCCGAATTTTTTTTAAAAAACTGCCCTGCGATTAGAAATGATGTGTTGTTATATAGCACGTTACGAGGCAAGAAAAAAACAATAATTGCGCCAGAGGGGTATAAAAATTACATGCCCATTGGGGAACAGAATAGATCCAAACAAATAGTGGCATAATTCACCGTTTATTAATCCTCACTCTTGTCACTTTTGTCTACGATACAAGTTCACAACGATGCAGTTAGAAATAAATCAAAGAATACCTAATATGTAAAAATATTTACATAAAAAGCCATCCCTACTACTCAATGCGGATTAGAAAACAACTTGCAGCTTAGCAGCTACTGATATAATTGCTCCTAAGCAATTTGATTATCGCGAAAAAATAAAACTAAGATAGTAGCATCAAGTTCTCAGTTAAGTGCTGCGCTTTTATGGAAAATGGTTTCAAAAATGTTTTCAAATTTGACAAAAAAGTACACCGTGACGTAACGAAAACACACAAGCAACTTGACGCTTAAATTCCCGTTTCGCATGACTGATTAGGGCGCAATTTGGTCAACTAATTAACCGGTACATCAGTTTGACGTAGAAACACATGAATAAGACCATTTAAAAGACCACCAAAACAATTGCAAACACCATCAACCATCTAACTTGAGACTCAGATGTTGCTGTTTTCAGGAGTTCGCTATACTTTTTGTTGTTCGTGGAAAATCACGGCACTAAATTTGCATAAACAGGGGAAAGAGTAGCAGATATTGTGAAGAAATAGGAGAAAATAAATGTCAAAGGTACCCCAGGGTGCACTCAAGTTTAAAATAAATTTTTGAAAAAATCAAACTGCTCCCGTGCGGGCTCGAACCGCCGACATCCGCATAGCTCAAACTGTCTATAAGTACGGCGCTCTAACCGACTGAGCTACGGGAGCTTGCTGTCTTAGTGAAATACCTGAAGTTGTGAAATTGATTTTCGATACTTCATTAAAAAATCTTCAGCTGAGGGAAAAACTAGGACCGAAAAGCTTTCAACTAAATTTGGGCACTGAATTTTAGAGTGGTTTTATCAGGTATTGCTAGAAAGAATTGAGTGCAATTAAAAATTCCTTTTGCGCTTGTTGTAGGCTCCTCTCACCGCCTCTCAAACGGCAATTGGGGCAACAACCCACGTAAAACACCCAGCCAACGACTTTAAACACACCCTTATATAGAGTGCCAAATTGTTTGGAGGGATAGGAACAAACAGATCAGATATTTTGACAAAAACGTATGGATCTGTTCTGTTTCAACATCCCCAGTGTTTTTGTTACTCAAAAATATAAAATGTACAGCACTTTACTAGGTGAGAAAGTATTACGAGCGCCTGAGGGGCGTAAAAGCTATATGCGCACTGAGATCGGGGATGAGAATAGATTCAAAGAAATATTTGTTCTCAAATAGCATAACTCGCCATATATTAGTCCTCACTCTGGTCATTTTTGTCTACGATACAAGTTCACAGCGATGCAGTTCGAAATAAATAAAAGAATACCTAATATGTAAAAATATTTACATAAAAAGCGCATTCTACTCCTCATTCCGGATTAGGAAAGCAACTTGCAGCTTAGCAGCTACTAATATCATTGCTCCTAACCAGTTTGGTTATCGCGAAAAAATGAAAACAAGATCGTAGTATCAAGTTCTCAGCTAAGTGGTGCGCTTTTGTGGAAAATGGTTTAAAAAAAGATTTTATATTTGGAAAAAATAAGTGCATCGGTGACGTAAAGGAAACACTCTAGCAGCTTGACGCTTAAGATCCCGTTTCACATGACTGATTATAGCGCATTTTTGGCAACTACTTAACCGATATATCAAATTGACGTAGAAACACAAGAGTAAGATCAATTTAAAGACCGTTAAAACGGTTGCAAACACCATCAACCGTCAAATTTGAGGACAAAGATGTTGCTGTTTTTAGTAGTTCACTAATTTTTTTTTCATTTGTGGAAAATCACAGCACCAATTTTGCAAGAACAGGGGAAAAAGGAGCAAATAATGTGCAGAATTAGGAGAAAATAAATGTCAAAGGTACCCAAGGATGCACTTAAGTTTAAAAAAAAATTGAAAAAAAATCAAACTACTCCCGGGAGGGCTCGAACCGCCGACATCCGAATAGCTCATGATGTCTATAAGATCTGCGCTCTAACCGACTGAGCTAAGAGAGCTGGCTGTCATAATCAACTGCTTGAAGTTGTGCAACTGATTGTTGATATTTCAGAGAAAATCTTCAGCTGAAAGAAAAACTAAGACCAAAAAGCTTTCAACTAAATTTGGTTACTCAATTTTGAAGTGGTTTTTATCAGGTATTGATAAAAAGAAGTGAGTGAAATTAAACATTCCTTTTGCGCTTTTTGTAGGCTCCCCTCGCCACCTCTCAAACGGTAATTGGGGCACCAAATCAAGTAAAACACCCAGCCAACGACTTTAAACACACCTTTATATAGAGTGCCAAATTTCTGGATAGCAACAGGAACAAACAGACCAGATTTATTGACAAAAACTTTTAGATCTGTTCTGTTTCAACCTCCCCAGTGTTTCCATGACTCAAAAATATAAAATTTACAGCACTTTACTAGGTGAGAAAGTATTACGAGCGCCTGAGGGGCGTAAAAGCTATATGCGCACTGAGATCGGGGATGAGAATAGATTCAAAGAAATATTTGTTCTCAAATAGCATAACTCGCCATATATTAGTCCTCACTCTGGTCATTTTTGTCTACGATACAAGTTCACAGCGATGCAGTTCGAAATAAATCAAAGAATACCTAATATGTAAAAATATTTACATAAAAAGCGCATCCGACTCCTCATTCCGGATTAGGAAAGCAACTTGCAGCTTAGCAGCTACTAATATCATTGCTCCTAACCAGTTTGGTTATCGCGAAAAAATGAAAACAAGATCGTAGTATCAAGTTCTCAGCTAAGTGGTGCGCTTTTGTGGAAAATGGTTTAAAAAAAGATTTTATATTTGGAAAAAATAAGTGCATCGGTGACGTAAAGGAAACACTCTAGCAGCTTGACGCTTAAGATCCCGTTTCACATGACTGATTATAGCGCATTTTTGGCAACTACTTAACCGATATATCAAATTGACGTAGAAACACAAGAGTAAGATCAATTTAAAGACCGTTAAAACGGTTGCAAACACCATCAACCGTCAAATTTGAGGACAAAGATGTTGCTGTTTTTAGTAGTTCACTATTTTTTTTTCATTTGTGGAAAATCACGGCACCAATTTTGCAAGAACAGGGGGAAAAAGGAGCAAATAATGTGCAGAATTAGGAGAAAACAAATGTCAAAGGTACCCAAGGATGCAATTAAGTTTAAAAAAAAATTGAAAAAAAAATCAAACTACTCCCGGGAGGGCTCGAACCGCCCACATCCGAATAGCTCATGATGTCTATAAGTTCTGCGCTCTAACCGACTGAGCTAAGAGAGCTGGCTGTCATAATCAACTACTTGAAGTTGTGCAACTGATTGTTGATATTTCATAGAAAATCTTCAGCTGAAAGAAAAACTAAGACCAAAAAGCTTTCAACTAAATTTGGTTACTCAATTTTGAAGTGGTTTTTATCAGGTATTGATAAAAAAAAGTGAGTGAAATTAAACATTCCTTTTGCGCTTTTTGTAGGCTCCCCTCGCCACCTCTCAAACGGTAATTGGGGCACCAAATCAAGTAAAACACCCAGCCAACGACTTTAAACACACTTTTATATAGAGTGCCAAATTTCTGGATAGCAACAGGAACAAACAGACCAGATTTATTGACAAAAATTTATAGATCTGTTCTGTTTCAACCTCCCCAGTGTTTCCATGACTCAAAAATATAAAATTTACAGCACTTTACTAGGTCAGAAAGTATTACGAGCGCCTGAGGGGCGTAAAAGCTATATTTGCAATGAGATCGGGGAAATGAATAGATCCAGCGAAATATTTCTTCTCTCACTCTTGGTCATTTTTGTCTATCATACATGCTCACAACGAGGCAGTCAGAAATAAATCAAAGAAAACCTAATATGTAAAAATTCTACTTACATATAAAAATGTACCAGTTACTCATTGCTGATTAAAAAGCAACTTGCAGCTTAGCAGCTACGGATATTATTTCTCCCAAGCAGTTTGGCTATCAGGAAAAAGAAAATGAAAAAAAAATCGTAGAATAAAAATTTCAGCTCTCCCTTTGTGGAAAATGGTGTCAAAAACTGGTTTCAAATTTGACAAAAAGGAAAATCGGTGACGTAGTGTAAACACACTAGCAAATTTGCGCTTAAATTCCCGTTCCTCTTGACTGATTAAAGTGCATTTTGGACAACTATTAAACCTACATATCAGTTTGACACAAAAACGTGATAAAGATCATATTAATGACCGCCAAAACGGCTGCAAACACACAAATCATCTAATTTGAGGACTCAGATGTTGCTGTTTTCACTCATTTTTGCAAGAACAGGAGAAAAAGTAGCAAATATTGTGAAGAAATAGGAGAAAACAAAGGTCAAATGTACCCCAGGGTGCACTCAAGTTTAAAATAAGTTTTTGAAAAAATCAAACTGTTCCCGGGAGGGTTCGAACCGCCGACATCCGCATAGCTCATTCTGTCTACAAGTACAGCGCTCTAACCAACTGAGCTACGGGAGCTTGCTGTCTTAGTCAACTACCTGAAGTTGTGCAATTGATTTTTGATACTTCATTAAAAAATGTTCAGCCGAGGGAAAAACTAGGACCGAAAAGCTTTCAACTAAATTTGAGCACTGAATTTTAAAGTGGTTTTATCAGGTATTGCTAAAAAGAATTGAGTGAAATTAAAAATTCCTTTTGCGCTTGTTGTAGGCTCCTCTCACCACCTCTCAGACGGTAATTGGGGCAACAAACCAATTAAAACACCCAACCAACAACTTCAAACACACCCTTATACAGAGTGCAAAATTTTTTTGGAGAAAAGGAACAAAAAAGAGATTTTTTGGCAAAAACTTACGGATGGAATCAACCTCCCCAGTGTTTTTACGACTCACAAAAAAAATTTCATAGCACTTCACTAGATGAGAAAGTATTACGGGCGTCTGAGGGGCGTAACATCTATATGCGCAATGGGATCAGGGAAAAGTATAGATCCAAAGAAATATTTCTTCTCAAATTACATAATTCACCATATATTGATCCTCACTCTCGTCATTCTTGTCTACGATACAAGCTCACAACGATGCGGTCAGAAATAAATCAAAGAAGACCTAATATGTAAAAACTCTAATTACATACAAAAGTGTACCAGTTACTCATTGCTGATAAAAAAGCAACTTGCAGCTTAGCAGCTACGGATATTATTTCTCCAAAGCAATTTGGCTATCAGGAAAAAGAAAATGAAAAAAAAATCGTAGAATAAAAATTTCAGCTCTCCCTTTGTGGAAAATGGTGTCAAAAACTGGTTTCAAATTTGACAAAAAGGAAAATCGGTGACGTAGTGTAAACACACTAGCAAATTTGCGCTTAAATTCCCGTTCCTCTTGACTGATTAAAGTGCATTTTGGACAACTATTAAACCTGTATATCAGTTTGACACAAAAAAATGATTAAGATCATATTAAAGACCGGCAAAACGGCTGCAAATACCATCAATCATCTAATTTGTGGACTCAGATGTTGCTGTTTTCACTAATTTTGCAAGAACAAGGACAAAGCAGCAAATATTGAGAAGAAATCGGAGAAAACAAAGGTCAATGGTACCACAGGGTGCATTTAAGTTTAAAATAAAAAAATAATAAATAAAAGAAATAAAAAAAATCAAAATTAAAAATAATTGAACAATATCAAACCCCGCTCCCGAGAGCGCTCAAACCTCCCACATCTGCATAGTTCATACTGTCTAAGAGTACGCCGCTCTACCCAACTGAGCTACGGGAGCTTGCTGTCCAATGACTTTGCAATGAACTTTGATTGTTGATACTTCATAATGAAATAATCTTAAACTGAAATAAAAACTATGACCAAAAAGCTTTCAACTAAATTTAGGAACTCAATTTCAAATTGGTTTTATTTAGCATTCCTAAAATGAATTGATTGAAATTAAAAGCACCTTTGCCACTCTCGGTTGCCCGCCTTCCTCCTCCCCTCAACTGCTCCCAAACGGTAATTGGGAAAAACAACCAATTTAAAGCACCCGATCAACAACTTTAAATCAACCATTATGTAGAGTGTCAAATTTTTGGGAGGATAGGAACGAGGGGATCAGATTTTTTGACAAAAGCTTATCCATCTATTTTGTTTCTCCCTCCCCAAGGTTTTTATGAGCCACAAAAAGAAACTATGCGTTACCATATAGCACTTTACTAAGGAAGAAAATATTCCGCGCGCCCGAGGGGCGTAAAAGTTATATGCCCACTGAGATAGGTGAAATAGATCCACAGAAATATTTCTTCTCAAATTGCATAACCCACCGTTTATTAATCCTCACTCTTGACACTTTTGTCTATGATATAAGTTCACAACGAGACAGTTAGTAAAAAAATAAAGAAAATCTAATATTTAAAAAACCCTCTCTTCTACTAATTGCTGATTAAAAAAACAAGTCGCAGCTGAGCTGCTACTGACATCATTGCTTCTTGGCAAGTTGATTATCGGGAGCAAAAATTTGTTAAATAAAATTGACAGAAAAAAGAACATCGGTGAGGTAGAGAAAACAGACTAGCAACTTGGCGCTTCGCGTTTCGATTGAATGATTACAGCGCAATATTGGCAACAAATTAATCCATATCCAGTTTTCCCATAAAACTTAATGAAAAAGATCATTGTAAAGACCATGAAAACGGTTGGAAATACCACCAACCATCTAATTTGGACTCAGATTTTGCTGTTTTTGGGAATTCGCTGAAAAATTTTCATTTGTGGATAATCAGTCATAGTTTTCGGAAATATCATCAATTTGAGCAACATATAAAAAGAAATGGATTCCCAGAGTTCGTTAAAGGGATACATTTTAAAGATATACGAAATTTGAAACAAAAAACTGAAAATTTTCCATCTAGTTTTCGCTTTTAAATATTTTAGCCTGGCACTCAAGAACCACTAACTACATATTTTTTTAAGATTAGCTGTTAACAGAAACTTCAGAATAATTTTCATAATTATCGAGTCAAATACCAAACGACGTAATTCCTATATATTGTAAGAATACACGAAGCGAGCGCAAAAAGAAATAAAAAAAGTCCAGCCACAAATTTTTCTCAAGAAATGAAAATTTTCAGAACAAATTAGTCTCATCAATTGATTAAATGTTACTTCTTTACTGCAAATTTTGTGTATAAAATATGCTCCCACTTTTTATTTCGCTTTTTATCTCTAGCAACAGGTGTAAATAGAGCGCTATGAAGGCGGAGGGAACTATCTTGAAAAGTTCTCAATGCTTTTTCGACAAGGGAAAACTTAACCGACAAACTTTTGGTGCATAGCGCGCTAATGACTAATAAGAGGGAGGTTAGATTAAGCTTAGCATAATACCCTCCTCCGGTCATTGTCTGTTCATCCCATTTTGGAGCACAAAATGTCAAATAGTCAGTCAAAAAAATCATCAGACGAAATCTCGATAGAACGAAGCGCATAAAGGGTAAAACCTAGAGCTATTGTTACTAGTTTAACAGATTTGCTTCAATTGTACAAGTTTTTGATGGTCCCATGAATTAAATTTCCGATCACGAAGAGCAAGAAATTTTGCTTTTTAATACCTAGGGCACAGGAATTATTTATAATTATATGTCCAAAATATAAGTGCTTCATTTAATTTAAACATAGCCGGCAAATTGCCGGAAAATAGCCGCCGTTGACGCCCTTGATACACATCGAGATTGAAACAGAAAAACAAAGAGATGGAAATTGACCGATTTTTTTCTCGTTTTGTTTTCAGTATCAAAAAAGGTTCTAATTTGGCGTGCAGTTTCAGTTACAATCTAAAACTATGCATAATTCAGCTTCTAAACTGAAAGCTGTTCAGCCGAATACTACTGTCCGCTATCAATCACTCTTATGAACTTTGATAACCTAATGCTCTATGACTCAATGACAGGTTTTGATTTTGCTCTTTTGACATTGAACGCATTCACTACATTGCGTAATTCAAAGTTAAGATCCATTCAGTTGAAACAGTGAGTCAAGTAGGTCAGAAGTCAAGCGTGAAAATCGTGACTTATGTAAAACAAAAAACGTAATCAAAAAGGTAAAGTTAATTTTAAAAAAGGAGAGCGATTAAATAGTAGCAGTTTGAGAGGCTGACGGCGGCTATTAATAATAAGTTTTTTAGTATTTGTGTTAACAGAATAAGTAGGCAAAAGTGATAAAAATGTATGAAATAAATGGTTGCATATCGTCAAAAAAAGTGCCTGTGCTGCAACCGGAAAAGAACATCTTAAACTTCGGGACATCCGCACAGTCGAGTTCACTTGAGACAGTACAAGAAAAAGAACAGTACAACCTTACCACTACCAATATATATTTCTCCAGTTTGATTGATATCACACGGTCGCAGGAGACATAAAAACTTACAGGAGACAGAAGATACGGCCTTCAAAACAAAAAAGGATAATACTTCAAAATACTTCAACCATTTTAGGAAAAAGGACACATTTTGAGAGACTAAATGAGTACAATTTCACTTCTCGAACTTCTCGGTGCCGAGACAACAGAAGTTAAAATGCTGCATTCTATTTTCAGAGACACGGTCTTGCATTATTGTATTAAACTAAACGCCTCAAGCCCAAGGGACTACTTTGGGGAAACACTGGACAGACAAAGGGCTAAATACAAACATACCCGGCAGATTGCCGGAAAATAGCCGCCGTTGATTCCAATAAGCATGATTGGGATTGAAAGAATAGAAGATATTGAAAAAAAAAAATTTGTACAAAAACATTTTTTAAGATTTATTTTGATGGCATTTCGTAGTTGAACATAACGTACTTCTGTTTCCTAGAGAGAGGCTACAGGGGCTACTATCAATACGAATAAGCATTAGAGATGGTAACTAAGACTTATAGGAACGACGTTCAAATAGCTGGCATCTAAATTTGGGCTTTATGGGTTTATCCCGTTTCTACTTCTGACTCCAATTCTTTATACTGACTCTGTTCATTTTGAATTGCTTTGCTGAGCAACTGATGTTCAAAATCACTTTTAGCAGAATGAGAGAAGAGAAAAACTAGCCTAGAGAAGTCAAAAAGATATCACGCAAAATGTTGAAAAAGCGGCAAAATGAGGTAAAGCGAAACATTATTTTATTCGACGAAGTAAAAAACATAGCAGGACAAGTCCTGACGTACAATTCAAAGAATTTTTATTGACTGAAAAACGGACTATGAATGGATTGGAAAAACCAATTAGAAAAAAATCCGATCCAAAAAATCGAAAAAACAGTAAAAATCAAAGTGAAATTGCCGCATGCGAATTTTTGTTCAAACACCGTTTTCTCACTCTACATTAAATTTAGAGCGAAAAAATTTCACGCCGCAAAACCACTCGCTTTTTCGCTCCATTTCCTGTTTCGGCGTGACGAAAATCACTACTCCAATTTGACTTCAAAAAACATGAAAATCTGTGAACAGATCTTAAAAAAAAGACAGCCCCCAATACAATTCAAATTCTTTGAATTGTAAAAAAAATAGGAGCGCTATAATAGCCGGCTGAAAAGATGAGGGCGGCTATTAACAATTAACAGACAAGAATCCAGCGACTGTTAGGATAGGAGATTCTGACGGCGGCTATTAAAAAAAACTTTTAAAACTTTCCCATCATAAAAAAGTTAAAACATAATTCATAAAATATGTACACTTTTCTTGTTCACCAGAAAAAGATTACTAGCATTTTGACGGAAGAAGTGGAAACAAGGGACCAGTAAGTGAGTAGAGTTATAAAGAGCGATAGAATAATTCTATATTTACTATCACTGGTCAATCGATGTCAATTGCAGACTAGAATTAATACACGCGGCTTTGGAACACTAACTATGTAAGTTCAGCGTAGAAAATGAAAAAAAATGAGCAGCAAAATGGAGGAAAATTAAGATAAGATTAAGATCTCCAAAAAATCGAAAATCGGCTACCACGCTCGCTCGAACTCCCGGCCTCCGCATAGCTCATAGTCAAACTCGTCTGACTTATCTCAATCAAAAATCAATCAAAATTGTCTGACTTATCTCCAATTGATACTTCAAAAAACAATAACACAATTGCCGGAGTCTCTAAAAACAATAACATTTAAAAAACTTATCTCACCCAAACGGTGTTAGATCCCTGAAAAAAAACCTTTTTCGGAACTGAAAAGCTTCAATTAAAAAAGATTTGGAAAAAGGTAGATTGTATTTAGGTTTAATAGAAGATTTGATGTCTACGCAAATTCAATAAAAAAGTAAGACAGCAAATAAGAGCAAAAACTCAGTCATGTTAAATTTGCGAAATTCAAATCACTCAAAAGAATCAGGTGTGAAAAAGTCTCTCGCGAAGTGAAATCCAAAAAATTTCTTAAAGAAAACGGTCAAGCGAAAATGTTGCAAAAAAGACACACGATTGCAATCATTGCTTCAAACTTCGTTCGAGAGAAATTAATAATTTATTTTTATAAAAACACATAATTTGTACTTGAGGGTAATTAACAGTAGCGGCGTCCGACTAAGGAGATCTAATATTTCATAAGCAAAATAAATCACTTTTGACCTTTTCACCTAGATCGTGTTATTGGCATGTTGATAATTGTGCAGATGATATTGGTTTCCATTTTCGTCCTTTATCAGCAAATTCAAAAAATAACTGCCATTTTCTTTTTAGACAAAAAAATAACAATATCGAGGTGGTTTTGATAGTGAAGTTAACTTTTTTGTAAAAGTTTTGTTACTTTTCTTTTATTGCATGGAATTGTGGCATCAATTTCGGGTCAGAAGGTTGCAAAATGTTTGAAAACCATTCCGAAAAAACTTAAACGTTTTCAAACCGTTTTTTAGTTCTCATATAACCGAAAAATTTAACAGTTGCAGCTTTTTTTTGTACAAGCCCGAACTTGATGAGCAATTGAACATTAAGAGGCCTCTTTACGAACTTGGAATTATGGTTATTTCTAAAACCCAGTTATTATCAAAAGAACTCGCTAAGGTATAACTAACCAATGATGGTGACGTTTATGATACTTGTGTCAAAGAGAGGCTGTCGTCCTCTGTCAACTACCCGGATGGCCAGCATGAAATGGTCTCTGGTCTCCCTGTCCAGATGTCTGGTTGCCACAACCCTGCCAGACGAAGGGTCAATGTCAAAGAAACCACTGGAAGCCTCATCGCTCATTGCGTACCTGAAACGCCACAACACATGGGAACTATTAATTTTCCCTGTGAACAAAATGTGGCTTCCCCTTTAAGCGTTCCAGAGCTACGGTGTTCCAGAGTTGGCTCGTTAAGATTTCAGAGTTTCAGGTATAGAATGATTTCAGAATGGGAAAAATTTCAGAATGAATGATAGCAATTTGTGAATCTCTTCTTCTGTCATCTCTTCTTCATCTTCATCTTCATCTCTTCTGTCCCCCCCCCCCCCGATTAGTGCGCATATAACTTTTACGCTCCAAAGCGCATGTGCTATGTTAACCTGCCATATATCAACAGATAATCTGTAATAATGGGGGGCATAAAAACACCGGGGGGGGGGCAGAAAAGATACCACTTAGTATCTGAGATTTGGACACCGGACCAAGTATGCTTACACAATCTGTCTGTTCATTCCTGCATCTCTGTCTGTTGCAGCCACTGTAATCACGTGATGATCAGTGTCTTCAGTAGTCTCGAAGAAGTCTTCAGGCAAAGAGATGTGGTACATGCGGGACTCGAACCGTGGAGCGTTGTTGTTCTCGTCCAGGATCTATAACAGCAATATCGAACTATGAAGTAGTTTCTGAATCAAACAGAAAAGATCATCCACGAAAGTTGATTAAAATCTACAAACAAGATATCAGCTCATCGATTAATTTAGCTTCTGACTGGCGAAGATAAAAAAATTGCCAGAGAAAAAATATTAGCGGAAATTTGGAAGCACCAGAAATATTTGTGGTTGTTGTTATTGTTGTAGTAGCTGTCGCACAGAGCTACGATTCGCAGGCAATTTTGGCAGGATACAGGCGCTTATTGCCGTTTTTAACTGGTACCCTAGATTGCATTTGTGGTGATATCATCGGGGCGTAGGATATTTGGCGAAAGCTCGGTTAGGCAACGCTAATTTTGGCAGCCATTCGTCGAAAATTTTCAAGTAACTTTTTGTGGAATTTGTTAGGGACACGAGTATTTTATACTGTCAAGCGGATATTGAAGTGCCGTCTTTAAGTGTTTTAATTGGTTTTCCCCTAATTTCCACAAAAAAGTTTATTGTAAATTTTTGTTCAATGTCTACCAAAATTAGCTTCGCTGAATCGAGCTTTCGTCTAATATCCCACCCCCCATCTCATCATTACCAAACAGTTGCCAAAAATGGGTAGGAACTTCTTCTTACTTTAACAAAGTAAACGCATGATGTGGCGAAGGCGTTGGATGTTTTGGCGACCACGACTAGAGTGATCTGGAACCCATTCGCCTGTTGGTAGTCAAAGGAGCTCTTTTTGATGACAGCTCCAGTCGAGTTGATCTCAAACACGTCTGGGCCATTGAGAGCCAAGCCTGGAGTGTCCATTAAAGAGTACTGCATTGGCTCACTGTCCATTGTTTCTGTCTGGAACAGTTCAGAACATTCTAGAAGAAATCTTTCAAAAAAAGTACCAGGTATAATTGGATCTATTTTATCACACTTTTTACTCACCCCCATACACACGTTCTATATTTTTCAACTTGGCAAAGTGCTAAATAAAAACACTTAAATTGTAATTGGAGGTCGTAAACCAAACAGTGGGAACAGAATAAATACTATTAGTCTGGACTGAACCAAGAACATCCAGCGTTCTCAACAAAATACGTTTCTGCTTACGTCGAGCAACTTTTGGCAAAAAATAGATACTTATTGTTTTCTAAATGCATCTAGAACTACTAAAATGAGGTAGAATATGCACACGACAAATACATAAACATTGCATGCATAACGGATATTAAAGACAACGTTACTTGTGAAATATGTCGAAGACGAATCCAAGCACTGAGCTTCAAAAGAAACTTCAATTTGATATTCAATTTAATGATTCTATTTGATAAAAGTTGTGACTTAACAAATTTGGGAATGATAGTCACAAAGAACAATAAGTTTTATATCTGGATCAGTAAATCAAATACTTTTAGAAAAATTTTATAGTATTTCGACATCTCTGAATATATGGTAGGTAACAAATTTGGGGTGATATCGATGCATCATTGATGGCCGATTCATTGGAGAACATCAATGCATTATTGTGGATATCAGCCTGGTGCAGACCTTCAATGTTTAAGAGAAGGAAGTGACAAATCAAAACTATCAAAGCAAATCAGTTCTGTTTGATGTTAAAATTCGGCTATGAAGACTGAGAACTGATTTGCTTTGATAGTTTTGATTTGTCACTTCCTTCTCTTAAACATTGAAGGTATGCACCAGGCTGATGTCCATAATAATGCATTGATGTACTCTAATGAATTACCATGCCTTTTGATTAGCATGGCTATAATTTACTTTTTACATAACTCAAACTCGGGGGGTTGGTGGCCTACTGAATCCAACGCAATACAACTAGTAATAAATAGCTTAACAGCATACCACAATTTTAATATTTGAGCAAATAAATGAGATAACCGACTAACGTCGCAAGAATTGCTCTCGAACGACTAGTGGGAGCTTAAATCTATTGCAGACTACTTCAATCGGGGAAGGGGGAGGGGCTGAATTCATAGGTGAAAAACTAGATAGGGGGATTCAAATGACGTCAGTGGAGGTTATCGTATACCGCTATAACAACTAATAAAACTTAAAGTGAAAAAAATTCCACCAATTTTGGCGCATATTTATTTGAATTTTTGTAATGAAGTGCCACCACTTGAGTTCACCTGTTGACACGTGTGAATAAGAGAGAAGTTTAGATCACGCAAAACGAAAATGCCGAGGGCGTATAAGTCACTCGAAAAGTCAAAACGGTTAAGCAAAAATATTTCATAAAAAGACACACACATTTACAATAATTGCTTCAAACTTCCTTTGAAAGCAATTAAAAAACTCACCTCAACTTGAAAAACGAGAGTGCCCAAAGGAGCAGTCTCGCTCAATTCAATCACGGAATTTTCCACAGGCGAGACACAAGTCGGCGGACCAACCAGAACACGCGTTACGTCATTATCAGACTTCAAACTGTACACACTCGTGTCTCGGCGCGCTCGTTCAGCCGACGAGCTTTCCGCAGCAGCGGCACTTTCGGTTTCCTGAGAACTTTCGACTAATTCTGATTGATCTGAGCTGTCACGTTTCTGGCGCTTACTGTGTGAAACGTATACATCTACAGGCACGTTTTGAGTGTTCGGCGGACTGCCCTTGTCGGCTGCTTGAACGAAGAACTGATACGAGATGATATCTTCTAAAAAACACAGGAAAAATAAGAGTGGTTTGGGCAATAAAGAGCATAGTCATACAAAGTCAGATTGCGCATTAAAAAATTTCTTTGGGAGGAGGTGGGGGGTTTCATGATATTCAAAAATGAATATAACATCACGGTTGTTATCAATGTTGAGAAATTATTGAAAAACTTTGAGAGGGCAATAAAAACCCGATCGTGAAAACTGTTTTTAACTCTCGTTGCGATTACAGCAGTCGGATAACGTACGCCACCATCTTGTTGATCACAAATACGAGTTTTTGCCACTTTTTCATCGCCAATCGCGTGAAGATAAAACAGTGACAATAACTTTATTTTACTGAAGAAACAGTATTTTTCATTGATAATTGGGCGTTGTGATAACATTCGATCGATAAGGTATGAAAGCTGTTATCGCAGCGAGAGTTGATTAATTGAATAATGACAAAACACGTTGCGTTGATTCCAGACTCCCAATTTTTTGCACTTATTGACTTTGCAGGACTGTGCTCTAAGAAGAGTGTTGACACACCGACAAAAATATGGCAACAAATACCTCACATTGACAGTATTTGGTCAATAATTTTATGGTCAGTGAATTTTAGTTTGCGGTCAAAAGTATTCAAAAAATGTGAGATTGTATATAATGTTCTTAGTAATTCTACCAACTACAATGAAGCAAAGGACATTTAAATAAGTAATCAGTTTTTCAAAGGTCAGCACGTGATCAAATCCAGGTAAAATATCAAAACTGGGTGAAATTTAATTTTTTGTTAATGACCGCTAAACTATAGGGAAATTTAAACACAGCAATTTTAGGTTTGATCATAAACCGCGAATTTCAGTGTCGTGAGTCAAATTAGATAGTAGGAACGAAGTATGACCAAAGTCGGTTACGTGAACAAAAGTCCTAAAGTCCTAAAACGGAAAAAAATTTAAAAAAAAAAACAGCAGGACAAGTCCTGACCTACAATTCAAAAACTTTTAACTTTCATTGACTAAAAATACTGAAGCTAAAACGGACTACGAAAGGATTGTGAAAACCATTTATAACAAAATCAGATAAAACTTTAAAAAAATAACCAGAAAAAATAAATGTCAAAATGCCGCATGTGAACAAAAAACCACTAGCGAGGAAGCGAAAATTTGCTCAAACACCATTTTCTCACTTTAATTTGAGCTTAGAGCAAAACATTTTACGACACAAAACCACTAGCTTTTTAGCTCTATTATTTGTTTCGGCGTAAACAAAATCATCACTCCAATTTGACTTCAAAAATCATAAAAGTCAAATTGCCGCATGTGAAAAGACCACAATCGATAACTCGAACTTTTCTACAAAAAACCTCTTCTCACTCCACTTTAAATTTCAAGTGAAAACAATTCATGCCGCAACCCACTCGCCTTTTCGCTTCACTTCCTATTTCGGCGTGACAAAAATCACTACTCCAATTTTACTTCAAAAATCATGAAAATGTGTAAACCGATCCTAAAAAAAACGTAGCCCGAAGAATTCCGGAAACAAATTGAAGGAGCAAATGGACCACACTAACTGACATAAAGATTATCTTACTTACTAACACTAATCACATTGAAACAGTAATATGAAAATGAAAAAGTTTCTGGCCAGAAATCTGCAGCTCCAAAACATCTGTTCGCGAAAGACAATGCGAATTAATTTAGTTTTCATTCATTAAACGACTAAAATTTGGCAGAAAAATTCATCAAAAACTTTAAGCAGAGAAAACGGAGGTAAGAGACAAGAAACAAAAGACAAAATCAAAAAACTAAATTCTCGGCAAAATGTTTTAGAAAATTTTAGCTGCAAATTATGGTCTAGTATACAAAAACGCAACACCTAGCCGATTTATACAATAAAACAGAAAAGTTCGAAAGTTGTATTATTTTTCGATTGAAAAATGCCTTGTTTAATTTTCAGCGTCTTCCAGCAATACATCTAGAAAAACTGCCAATAAAAAACTGAACACTAAAATCTAGTGCATAATCTGAAAAAAAATTAGCAAAAAAGCTAATAAAAACAGACGAATATCCGCAAAACTCTATATAATTTTTTTTTCAATTATCTGTAAAAAAACAAGTAAAACATCAAAACAAACGATAGGCAGCAAAATTAACTAATTTGAACCATAGACATCCCCGAAAGTAATGAAAACATGAAGAATAAAAAAATTAAAAAACCATGAAATAAAAAGTCTAGAAAAAATTTATTGACATTACGAGAGCACACAGAGCCAAAAAACGTTCATTCGAGCAAAACGAGTATTGAAATTATTTCAAAGCAATAGACAAGTCATAATAGACTATTAAACTTAAATATGATCAGAGAAAAAAAACGAAAAAATGAGAAAAATTAAGAAAATAGAAAATTTCTCAGATTATTGTCAATTGTCTCAACGGAAAAACGTTAAATACCAGAAAAATAAAATCACTTGGTATCCTACAACTCCTTTGGGGAAAAGCGTCTGTTCAAATGCCAAACAAAGCAGTAAAACAAGACAAAGAGCGAAAAATCGCAAACATTTGCCCAAAAATCAGCAAAATAGCTGAAAAACCTGCAAATTGGTATAAAATTCGTATTAAATAACAGAAGCCTTGCAAACACATTCCAAGCAACCCTAAAATTATACAATAACATATTCTAACTTGTAAACCAAAAAAAATTAGGGATAAACGTTTTTAAGGACGCACGTGAACAAAAACTTTAGCTCGCTTACAAAAATTTTTTTCACGCCCTAATTTCTTCCTCTCACGAAACAGTGGTATGAACAAAAAACCACTCTCCTTTCGCTCCACTCTTCAATTTCGTTCTGCACCCAAACCAATTCGAAACTTTTCACGCGTTTCATTTCCTGCTTCAAAATTCACTCCAATATAAAAAATTAAAAAAGGGCTTCCCCAATACTCTTCTTCGAGTCGTAAAAAGACAGCGCCCCAAAACAATTCAAATTCTTTAAAAACAGAACCCAAATACCATTCAAATTCTTTGAGTTGTAAAAATTTTCAAACCTCTTTCATCAAAATTTGTGATGTAACATTTAAATCCATTCTTTCAAAGCAGCAAAACATCAAATTAATGAATATCCTAATATAGAATCCTAGAGCTTTTAATTTTTTTTAAAACAAATGACAATACGAATTAGTTTTCCATCATTGCGCAGCATATGATCGTCTTCAAATCCGCTTAATATACTTCAAAACGTTCAAAAACATCTTGAAGTTGAAAAATTTGAAAAACGTTGCTCACGCTAGAAAAAAAGTTGTTCACAATTAAAAATGAAGTAATTTCAAGTTGGTCATATTTGGTCACGAAACCGACTTCATCGACTGTTTTGGCCTTTTAACAATTACCTTTACCTGCAATTTCAACACCTGAAATTGAGTTCAATTTATTCACCGTTTAAAGACAGCATATTCTCAACACTTATTTTTATTAGATCACAGCAATATGTCTCATTTCATGCACGGGAATTATGGAATTAGGGGAATCCACCATTTTTGATACCAGTTTTTGAAATCAACTTCAAATTTTCATTTGAATTCAATTTAAGTTTCCATTTCATTGACAAAGGTATAGCTAGCACACAAGACTCAAGCAGTTGTTTGTTTACAAGTTTGTTTACAAATGGTTCTGATAATACCAGGTAGTAAATAGTAAATAGTTATGGTATTATAGTAGTAGTACCACATTCACAGTAATGTCACTCAAACCAAACCACATTATGCAACACTACCTGATTCTACTGCTCCTGCAAAATAAACTTGATTGAGTTATTTTTTAAATAAGTGACGAACAGTCAGTTATTTCAGAACTGTTTTGTGAACCCCCTTCCGGTAGATTACGAATCTCTATAAATGATGTCTTACATCTTTATAAGGTTATTTAATAATCTTAATAGCTCGTCCCGCATCTTATTAGCCTCCCGGGTCGAGGTTTTTGGGTAGATTTTTGTAAGAAATGCGGTGAACAAAAAAATAATTCACCGCGATTCACCGCAAAAAGATGTAAGAAATACACGGTGAAAATTTTTTTCACCGCATTTCTTACCAAAATTCACCGCCAAAGCTCGACCCGGGCTTTACAGACCATTATCACTTTAAATGAGCATTAGATGTAGGCATGGGGTAAAAGGCAACATATCTGAAATTCTGAAACCCTCTTTTCTCAGGTAATGATAATAATATGTATCAGAAACTGGTTCCATATTGACATAAACCATTATTGGCAGCAGGATGAAAGCAAAAACAACTTTCATAATTTCAAAATCATTTTTCGCATAAATGAAAACTCCCTTCATGCAAAAGTCTGGCAAATTCAGATAATAGATCTTGAAAACCACTTTCAAATTGACTTGAACTCAGCAAACATTTGAACATTAATAATTTCTGCTGACATTCACATAAACTTTTTGATAATGAAATTAGTTATTAAGCTCTGCTATCTGAAAATTTAACGCGTATTATGTGGGACTTTCCCATCATATCCCCCTACGAAATTATAGCCCTCCATTATGGTATAAGGACCATGATTGGGGACTATAGGTTATGTGACCACCAAGCTGGGAAGGGGGGCTCTGATGGGAAAGACCCGATTATGTTCCACTGAAGTAGTTAAATTTGTTTGTTCCTGGCGGCGCCTGGTGTACTTTACCTGGGAATCCGATCCGTCTGCTGGTCTTGACTTGACCATTGACAGGGTTCACCTGGAATGTCCTCATGATGTCCTCTGGCTGATTGGCACTCAGGGAGTAAACTATCTCCGAATTGGACCCTATGTCCTTGTCCACCGCGTGCACCTGAAAATAACACAAAATGACGTCTATGGGGGCGTGTTGTACCTCAACCGTAACTTGGCCCTTAGTCTACACTGTCTAGACTGGTGAAATGATATCGAACTAACATGTATATACGTACGCCACATTTATCTGCAAAAAATGATGTAGCAGGGGGCTACGACAGAAAAAATTTTAGAAATGCAGCCCAAAACTCACCCATTTTTATGGGCCACAATTAGCTGATAAAAGGGTAAGATGATGTATGAGTGGGCTGCAATTAAAGGAATTCCACATAAATGTAACGCAAAAAAAAACAGCCGGAAGACTCCGGAAACAACTCGAAGTTAAATTTAAATTTAGCCGCAACAACCTAAATCTCGACAGAAAAAATCTCGACAAAAAACTCGACAGAAACTCTGCACCAAATTTAAATGAGGAAAGGAAAACGAAGAAAAAGAAGCTGCTGCCAAAATCAACAATTCCAGTAACTTCAGTCATTGTCTCTTTATAAACACCAGTAAAAAAAATTATAAAACTTTGTAGAAAAAAGGGCAGATAAAACTTCAAATTGCTATTCCTCAGCAGCAGAAAGTAGCCACTAATCAGATTCATCTATTGCCTATTAGCAACCGCTAAAACTGCCATTAAGGCGATTAAGTGATAAAACAGTAATAAGTACAATAAATACTAATAAAACTCAAAAATTCATTAAAATACTCTTGAAAATGAAAAGCGTATAACTAAAAAAACAACAAAATGAAACGATTCAATCGTTTAAATTAGGAATCCTAAGCAACCAACAAAAGTTGTCATTAAGGAAACTAGGAGATAATAAAACAAATAAAGCAATAAAAACTCGCAAGATCTCAAAAATTCGATAAAATTTTTTAAAAAGAACGAAAGTCAAAGTCAAAGAATTAGCTTTGAACTGCAACAATTAAATCGATTAAATTAATTGATATTAACAACCTATGAGAACTATCCCCAATTGGATGAAACGAAAAGAAAACAAAAAATACTTTCAAAACTCAAAAGAATAATTAAAGTATGGTCAGAACAAATAGTGTCAAAGTTTTGAAAACCACTAGCATTAATTCAAACACCTAATTAGGTTCATTTAGGCTTCGTTAGCAGCTAATGATAATGTCATTATATACTAGGTGATGAGACAAAGAGACAAAAGAGATAAAATTAAAAAAAGGGGACAAGTATCAAGTTTCCAATACCATTTTATGACTACAAATAGTGTCAAAAATAAAAAAGAATTAGCTGCTCGTCAATGATTTCAATCAATTTCAAATAGGAGCAATTAAAAAACATGAACCACATTAAGAGCACTCGAGAGAAGAAACACTAAAAACAGCAGTAAAAAGGCCGCACGTGAAAAAATTCGCTTTCAAAAACCTAAAAATTGTTCGAATACCAGCTTCTCACTCCACTTTAAAGGTACTTGGAAAAAAATCACGCTTCGAATCTACTCCCTTTTGCGCTCCCTTTACTACTCCAGTGTGATTAAAATCACCACTCTATTTTGAGACTTCTCACTGACGTGAAAAAAAAACGAAAAAAATGTGACCAGATCTTGTGGAAAAATGTGAAAAAAAAACAGCACACGAATATAATCCAAATATTGGATTGTAAAAAAATCTGCTAAGTTGGCCGAAAAATCAATTTTTTTCTAAAAACACAACTTAAAAATTGGAGTATAAGTTAAAAGTTTTTTTCTCACTAGACAAAATTTTGGAGTATAAGTCTAAAGATGATTGAAATACCTTGTTTGTGGATATTAGAAAATTATTTGTGGATATTAGAAAAAAAATCCATCTAAAAACAATTTTCTCGCTCTGCTTGAAAAGGTCGTATAAAAAACTCAAAAGCATTCTCTTTTCTTTGCTGTTTAATTCCTTCAGTGCAACAATTATTTTAAACTTTTTTCCTGGCTATCAAAAATAGAAAAAAATAACGTCTCTTCAAAGAGTAAACATAGCCTGAGGAATTCATGAAGCGACTCAAAGAAAACAAAAAACAACCAATTCAGAAAACTACTGCCTATCTAAACTAATTATGAGAAATTAAAAAATACATAATTGAAGTGAAATAATGCTAAAAAAGTTCTTAAAAAGAAATTGAACTAAAAAAACTAGAAAAAAGTAACTATTTAGTTTTATATTGCAAGCTCGTCAAAGATCAGTTCGTCAAAAAAAGAATTAAAATGCATGCAAAACAGTATAATAAAGTATAGAATAATAGAGAATAATATAGAAAACACGCAAAACGGAATTTTTTTTTTTTAAAAAACAGTTGAAAATTTCTCAATTTTTTGTCGTATTTCTCATTAAAAAATAGAATTTATAACAAAAAACCTGTACTCACTTGGCATAGAAAATCTCGTTAAGTGATACGCGTCTTTTCAAATCCTCCTTAAGGCAATAAAATAAAATATTCAGCGAAAAATGGCTAAAGTACGCCTAAAATCCGGCACAATACCTGAAAAACTAATAATTACGAAACCTGCAAAAAACTATCAAATTAACCCTAAAAACACTACAACATAATAATCAAAACTTCTGAGTATAAAAAATTAAGAAAAAAACTGTTTTAAAAAGCCGCACGTGAACAAAAATTTTGCTCGCCTACAGAAATTTTTTCGCACATCAATCACTCGCTGTCACCAAAACAGTGGTATTAACAAAAGACCACTCTCTTTTCGCTCCACTCTTCTTCAGTGCACCAAAAAAAATTTCACGCGTTTCATTTCCTTCTTCAAAATTCACTCCAAAAAAGTGATTGAAAAGGACTTCGCCAATACTCCTCTTTGAGTCGAAAAAATGTCAGGAATCCATTATGTTTCCTACAATATATCTGACAATCATTCAAAACGGATACAGATCATAGCAGGATCTGGCCATTGTAAAAAAAATTGTTCCAAAAACAAGAATTGTTTTATTGTGCGACAAAAAATAGAGCACGTATTTTACATGCTAATGATTTCCATAGACTAAAATGAAGGGGCTAAGAACTATCCATTACAAATAATATAGACAAATACGTAAACGTAAAACATTATTCAACCCCCCCCCCCACCCAACCTGTGAAATATAAGGTGAAAATTATAGAGCTAAAATCCGCTATTCGGTCAGGGATATAAAAACACAAGATTGGTTCAAGGAGCGACTGGAGGTGGGGGTTGGGGGTATCCAAAGAAAAAGACTAGATCTTAAAACCAAAAATATTTCAAAAACTTTAGAAGCAAACTTTGAACCTCACATTATTTCTTAAGTCCCAACTTTAATTTTTAAATTGATCATTTCAAGATGATAAGAGGAAAAAATCAAGAGGAAACTTTATCTAGCAGCTATTTTATATCTGTTATAGTCCCCATGATATTGTAGCTATCACAATCTAAGGCAATCTTCAGCTTTCAGCAAAACATCGAACCAATTTACAAAACAAAAAAGCTGAAACAAAAAAATGTCGAAAAACCATTTAAAAAATGGCTGACTGGGTATACATCGGCTCTAACTTGCTTCAGCGTGCGGGAGACGGCGCTGTAGCGTTACCAAGACGTTTCGGATCAAGTCATTAGAGTTTAGTTTGTAACAACATAAAGGCTTAAACTGAAAAAAAAATAAAAAATTTGTTGGTACAAGTTTCATTTGACTTTTGTCGAACGATCAATAATTAAATTTAAAAAAAAGAAAAATTGAAATCAGTCAGACGAAAAAATGATCCAGAGCCAGGTAGCAAAAAATGATCAAGACCAAAACTGATTCAAAATTTTTTTAAGAACCATTTAAAAATAAAATTAGGGAACCTGAATGACTGAAAACCCGACTGGAATTGGCTCGTACAACACAGCATGATAAGCAGCTCTTTCAAACTTCGGACTTTGATCATTTATGTCCTTCACAGCAATGTGCACATTCGTAAAAGCATGCTTGCCCATAGCGTCCGAGACCATAACCCGCAAGACCCGAACCAACTCCGGATCTTCTCGGTCTATTGGGGTTCTGAGGTACAGCTCCCCTGTTTTCGGGTCTATTCTGTACATTTTGGACGCCTGGTCGCCAATTATGGAGTACGTAAGTTCAGAACAAATGCCTTTGTCTTCGTCGAATGCTTCGACTTTGAAAAATGGTTCCAGAATATGACGCTCTGAATGTTCTGTGATGTCTTCTGGTATGTAGAGATCTGGGCTTTTGAACTTGGGCACGTTTCTGTTGATAGTTCCGACGTGGATTTGAACCGGGGCTATTTTTGTATGTACTGTATCTGATGCAGTAACTGTTAAACTGTAGAATGAATTCAGTTCTAAATTCGCAGAGTTGTCGATGTATAGAAGACCTGAAAAATAATGCCAAAATTAACCAATCAAAATACTGAAAAAAAAATAGTTTGGAAACAAGCAAAAATTTGCGTTCACAGCTCAGCATTTTTCGAGAAGCGATTCTCAGAAATTGCCTAAGATTCAGTGAAGTCAACCGTAATTTCTCTTCGTCACAAAAGATAGCGGCCCGAGACCTTTTTCGCTGAGCATGCTCGACCATACTGGCTTAAGTTTCATAACCCTTCAATAAATTAGATGGGCGAAGCGAGGTTGAATCTTGTTCAAAGGTTTAACCCTACCCCACCCTCCACATTATTGCCCCACTATAACAAATTGGGGGCTAAATTCTACTTAAGGCAGACATATTATCGTTGTGGATTTCAACAGTTATAGTTTTTATAAGTTGAAAAAAAAACAATTAGAAGAAGAATTCATTTATCTGTTTAAAAAATAAAAACATAAACCAACTAATGTCGGAAGAATTTCTCTCGAACGACAGGCGGGTGGAAAAACATTTAAGCACTGCGTGATTCGAACCACTGACCACCCGCTCCCTAACCAGAAGCACTGCCCACCCGTCTATCAGACCCTTTTTGTTGCGGTGCTGCAACCGATTTTTTTTATTAGCAACAAGCTTTACTTCGGAGTGAGAGCAATAGAGATCACTCAAAAATGAAGAACGAAAGCGTGAAAAAGTCACTTGAGAAGTCAAAGAATGTTCTAAAAGAAAGCACAAAAACGGTCAAGCGAAAAATTTGCATAAAAAAGACAAACTTCGTTCAAGAGCAATTAATATATTAATAAAAAATTATATCTCCATTTGGCACAGAGAGGACACCAGAGGGATAAAAGTGATTCACCTAAAGACGCCCCAGGAAACAAGCAACTGAGGAGCATCCCCCCCCCCAGCTTAGTGATATTCGCACCCCCCCCCCCCCCCCCCCCCAGCTTAGATATTATTCGCACCGTCCACACGCACGTGCTATATTTGTACATAAAGATTTACTATGTAATGTGCTCTGTTACTGGGGGGTCATAACGTACGGGGGGGGGGGGGGGGGGGGCAAACGGAAAAGATCCAAGACCTGCAAGGACACTGTAGCATGCTTTCTCAGCATTCCATTCATAACTGTGAACAATCACTTGAAATGAACAGTCACTTTAAACTGATCAGTTTCTATTTAGAAGCCAAGGTCAAATTTACTGTCACTAAAAGTAAATTTATTTTGCACTCTTCAAATATTTGTCCACTTCTCAAACATTACGTTTGATCAATCTTCTTTGTATTCGCAATAAACAAATCAGAGTTCTGATGGATTTTGTGATCGTCCTATTTCAAGATCTGATCTGCGCATAAACCATTTGCCTAACTCAGGCAGTCACAATCGCACGTGCGAGGCATCAAAGAGTTTTAAATATTCAAGGGTAAAAAACAGAGGATAAAAAAATCACGACACAGCTGAAATCAGTCAAATGAGTTGCATTTAAGTCATTAGAAATGTGGAAAAATACGCACTCGAAGAAAATACGCTTTTATCGTGCATTTGATTTCGTTGTCGTAACAGTCGCCGAATAACTTAGTCGCGCTCTCCCACTAGCAAAAATCTTTTTGAAACGTTCGCAACTGTTGACCGGAAGCGGGTCAATTTTTACCCCTTTCAGTTCTCTAAGTTAGAACATAAATGCTAGCCTTCCTTGGGCCTTGTACTCCGCACTCAGTCGCAACCACCCTCGCGTTAGGTCAATAAGTCCCTCGGGAGAACAAGGTTTACGTTCTAAAATATAGTTAGCAATTAAGCCAAATGCATATAAAATTCTTAAGGTACTAAAAAACAATTAAAGATGTTCGTTTCTTACCGCAGCTACGAAAAGGAAACAACTTCCTTTAAATTAATTTTTCCTCAACGAGAAATAGAGTTTTCCTCAAAATTTTGACTCCAGTAATAATTCACCTTTTTTCCTCTCAACGTGGAAGAGGTCCTGATCATTTCCACTTTTGATCTCGTAGAACAAGGAATCCCGGTTCACAACGTCGAGGTCATACGCCTCCACTTTTCCCAGACAGAACAAACTCCCTCCCCCTCCCCCTCCTGCTCCTGACTCGTCAAGTCTGAGGGAGTAATGTGAGTGGTAGAAATCAGGGGTGCAGTCGTTAATGTCGTCAACTGATATGATCACATTTGTGACGTCAAAGTATTTCGTATCGTGCACTTGTACCAGAAGCGAGTAGCTGAGAATCAAAGAAATTATTTTAGACAAAAAATTTTTAAAAAATCTAATCTTTTTTCAACACTCTCTGAATACATTACGTTAAACAGCTACTCTAATATCTTTTATCCTTATTTATGGACAAAAAACTATAATCTCACACATGATATTTTTGTATGAGTATAACTCACTACTGTGAAAAAATAGAACAAAGCTGTATTAAGATAAGTTCTCGGATGAATCGAAGAATAAGGTCATACCAATTTCGGTTACTGGCTGTAAACAAGTAACGGATATTTTCCGTTTGTGCCCCCCCCCCCCGCCGCCCCCAGGTTAATGGGTGCATGCTATTTGCACCCCCAAGACGAACGTGCCATATTTTTTACAGCACGATTTACTAAGTAATAACACGTGCTCTGTAACTGGGGGTGCATACAGTACGGGGGGGGGGGGGGGGGGGGGGGCACAAACAGAAAAGATGCCAAATAACAATTCTAGATTAAATTTATTCCAGTTTCGGCTACTGATTTAATGTTACCAAAGAACTATTCTAACTGTGAGACTTTTTCCCTGTCGAGATGTCGTTTGGTGGTGATCTCTCCACTGCTCTTGTTGATCTGGAAGCTCTGGCTACCAGCAGATGATGGGATTATGACGTACTGAAGAGCTGCATTCCGTCCAGAGTCAGCATCGTGAGCCACAACTGGAAATACACATTCCCGGGTCACCCAAAATCACATATCATAGAACGGACCTTCAAAATTATTGAAAAAATATCGATTTTTTTTAGGTTTCTGATCAAAATGCCACTATAAGTTTCGTTTTATGGAAAGTTTCCATAAGATAATTTGATCAACTATTTTAGTGACACCATATTATGGACATAAATGGCGATTGAAGAGCATTGCCCACCCAAAACCGTAATATTCGATAATTAAAAAGTTAATACTGGCAGTTCTGAATTTGAGTTTTCCGGTAACAACCCAACTATGGTGTTAGCTAACTCCATAGACTTCTACAGATTCAGAGTTTATTAGTAGTAGAGAATTCGGGTATGTTTCCCTGGGCTTCAATTTGTGCCCCTGTGTCAGTCCAGTTTCAGTTGTCAAGTTTTTTCCAATTGTTACAATTGTCACATCTGCAAATTATACGCCAAGAGCATTTGTTTGTTAGGCTGAATTGAGTTGGGATAGAAGACTCAAACCTACTATCTCCAGAACCGCGGCCAGGCCTGCTACCGTTGCACCAATGCTCTTCTCACGTATTATCTTTGTTAGCTTTATATACCACAAGCTGGGTAATTACATCCCTAACGGAGTTGTAAAATCAATTGATACAGTACCTGTCATAACTTTGGTGCCGGGTGCTGCGCCCTCTGATATTGAGGCCCTGTAAACCGGTCTGTCAAATTCGGGCGGGGAGTCGTTAGAGTCCACCACAATCACATTAAGTCTCGCATTTGAATGCACGTGACCAACCTGAAATTTAATGTTGAACAGAAATAATTGCAAAGCTGTGAAAACGGTCCAAAAAGAGGGACAATTATTGCAAAAAATTGATCACAAAACGAAGTTCTCAACATCTAAGAGCTCAGTAAATGAGGAAAAATAAACACTCGCAGGGTCCGGTTTAACAATTCCGTTTTTAATATAAATTAAATTAAAATCTCCAATAATTCACAAAGTAATTTTAATTTTGATTGATGATTTAATTCTTAGATAATTTTGAGAGCCTAAAATTTATCTTACTTTTACTTTACTTATAAATTGAAGAGTTTACTCTACTTTTAAATTGAAGGGTTTGCTTTACTTATAAATTGAAGGGTTACTTTACTTATAAATTTTTCAAATGATATATTGTTTGATTTATAATTTGACAGCCTGTATATATATATATATATATGTGTGTGTGTGTGTGTGTGTGTGTGTGTGTGTGTGTGTGTGTGTGTGTGTGTGTGTGTGCCAGAATTAATGCGTCAATCAAAATCAGAATTACTTTCTCTTTGTTGTCAGTTGTGAATTAATTATGGAAAATTGAGTAGTAACAACACATACCTTACTGTCCCAGGCGCGTATGGTGAGTGTGTATTTCTGAGGACCCTGTTCAAAGTCTAATCTGGAAGTAATTGAGACCCAACCGGTGAGGAAGTTGATGTCAAACTGCTGATCACGATCACCTGGTAGGAAAAAAATATGATCACACTAAAAAACTTTATTCTCCCCACTAAATTCTTGATAAATTAATATTTTTCATATGCGGGGTACGACAATATAAAACACAGTATTTATTGTCTATGGTGGTTAATTGAGGTTCAATTAATGTTATTGACTATTGTTTATTGCTATCAAAAAGAAGGGGTCGTTCCATTATAGCCCCCCCCCCCCCCAACTTGGTGGTCTAATATCACATATCCCCCATCACTATAATTATACCATTGCGGGCTATGATTTTGTGTGTGTGTGTGTGTGTGTGTGTGTGTGTGTGTGTGTGTGTGTGTGTGTGTGTGTGTATGGGGGGGGGGTTATATTAGGAAAGACCCGAAATACGACTAAAAAGTTACAAAGCACCGAATTTCAACTGACCCTGTTCGATGGTGTAGAATATTCTAGAAGCATCAGCACTGACTGCTTCGAACTGTGCAATCTGGGCATTGAGGGCAGTGTCTTCAGGAACTGTCACTGTTATCTCACTCTTTGTAAACATAGGAGCCTCTTGCGGCATGAACTCAATCGTCACATTCGCTGAGCTGCGCATTGATTCGTTATCTGAACAGAAAATGATCAGTGAATACTGAACAGAGAAAAATACATTGATTAGTTGTCTGATCAGAAATTGATGCATTGATTCGTTGTCTGATCAGAAATTGATGCATTGATTCGTTGTCTGATCAGAAATTGATGCATTGATTCGTTGTCTGATCAGAAATTAATGCATTGATTCGTTGTCTGATCAGAAACTAATGCATCATTCGTCGTCTGATCAGAAATTAATGCATTGATTTGTCGACTAAGCATAGAAATATAAAAAATAGAACAAAACCACCAATATAGCACTGTTGGCTTAATTCGCTATCGAACAGGTTCACCGATTTCAAGTCAACATTTTTAAAGCTAATAAAATTTTCAAAAAAGTTTTGTTTTTTGTATAACCACACGCTCAATGGATGCATATCAACTGCCACTACAAGTTACCATCGCCCTAAGGACACAGAATGACGTGTTCTATGACAGGACACAAATTGCAGTCCATAAATGGTCCAAACTTTTTAACCCATTTATTTCTATGCGGAGTATACTAACTTTTGTTCCATGCCTCCACAACCAACACTTGATGTAGATCATGCTGGAGCAGATTGGTGGGAATGTGGTTGCGAGTGTAGAGAGATCCGTCTTTGAGGTCAACCTCGAATAGAGAGAGGAAGTTAGAGGTCACCCTGTAGAACACCACCCCGTTTTCACCCTCGTCACGGTCAACAGCTGTCACCTATAATGAAAAAGAAAAACACTTTGAAAGAGAAAAACACTTTGAAAGAGAAAAACACTTTGAAAGAGAAAAACACTTTGAAAGAGAAAAACACTTAGAGAAAAAAACTAGAATGAAAGAGAAAAAAAAAACAAAAAAAAACATGAAAGAGAATATGCATATCAATTATTCCAGTCCCACTCTGCGACATTTTGAATCTGTACCCTTGTGTCGGGGGGGGGGGGGGGGGGCGAGGTCACCAGTCCCTTAAGCAGTTAAGATTTATGCTCTATACTATACTTGGTACCATTTTTTCAGTAACAAAAAGAGAAAAAAACAATAACTTCAAATTTATCAATTCGCAATCCGTCAGCTACCAGTTTTCCGTGAAAAGCGTCTGTCGCTAAACTTAAAGAAAATAATGATTGGGGACAAACAAATTGTTCGTAATGGCAAAAAACTCGACCATTGTCTTTATAATTTTTACTGGCTGAAAAAGCCTATTAAAGAAGCGAACAAACAATATCATACCTGTCCAATAAGAGTCGACTTTGGTGACCCAGCTTTGACCCCGTATCTGTAAGGCAGCCGCACAAACTCAGGCGCGTTGTCATTCACATCTTGAACTTTGACCTCTACCAAAATTAGCGCCCTATGCGCAACACCAACCATTCTCATCTCAACTTGCACGAAATACTTCGACTTCTTCTCACGGTCGAAAACTTTGCCTTCTTTCGTAGTTATAATTCCATTCGACAACCCAATTGTGAAAAGATCCACATTATTTCGCAACCGGTACAGTTTCGTGCTTTTTTCGTACTTTTTCTTGACAATAATTTGCACCACCGATTGTATGGCTGTTGTATTTTCTTTAATACTAACGTTGTAGTGAGATTTTTCTAGAATAAAATTTCCTAAAGCTTCTTGAACAGTAATATGGACGGTAACCAACGCTGATAAAGGTTCAATCGGAAAGTCCAGAACCTGGACAGTTAGAGAATAGCTTCTTCGCATACTTCGGCTAGCGGACGCTGTGATCATACCCGTTTCAGAATCGATCTTGAACAAATTATCATCAGCATCGCTGTTGACAATCGAGTATTTAAACTTGGTCATAGCCGGGCTATCACGATCGAAAGCTTTCGTTTGTCCGACTATAACCCCGTCGTAAGTAGGTTGATAAAGCACAATTGAATAAGCTGGCAATTCAAATTTAGGCTTGCAATCGTTTTTATCGGTAATTGTGATATTAACAATTGCATCGTTTAAAGCAAACAAAGGCGAATTGCCCAAATCATGAGCTGAAACTTTAAAAGTGAAAAATTGTTTTTCTTCAAAATCCAAAACTGTTTTAGTTCGCAGACTTCCAGTATTTGGATCAATTGTGAAGTTTTTCTTAGCGTGCTCGTCTAAAATATCGAAAACAATTCGACCATTATTTCCCGAATCATTATCAGTTGCTTTTACTAACAAAATTTTCATTTGTTCCTCAGTACTCAAAATAACGGTTCCCTGAGGCACACCCTCACTGACGATTCCGTTAAAGAAGGTCCGATCAAAACTTGGGTGATTGTCATTTATATCGATTAAATTAATCTTAACAAATGTGTACGCTTTCAATCCTGCCGCGTTCGTAGCTTCAACTTCAAGTTTGTAACTTCGCTTCACCTCAAAGTCTAAGTTCTGCCTAACATAGATAGCACCAGTGCTCGGGTTTATATCGAAAACTTCGTCTTTGTCACCCGAAACAATCGAAAAGCGAACTGTCGAATGGCAAACTACAGGCACGAGGAAGACGAAAGAACCGAACGGTTTATTTTCTTCAATGCTAACTTCGTATTGTGACTGGTCGAATAACGGAGGAGAGTTTTCACCTGTTACAATTGTGATTCTGACAATAGCTGGGGTCTCGGAGTATTTTTGCGTTTTGTCTGAAGCGCTGATCTAAAAAGCAGCAAACGAGAGATAATCTTTTGGGTCTTTAGGTTCACCCCCCAGCTGAATGGTCAGATAACCCATAGCCCCCCCCCCCCAATCATGGTAATAATACCATAATGAGGGCTATAATTTCATAGGGAGAGGGCTATAAAGAGATTTTTCAGATTTAAAATGTGGATAGATATGATATAACATTCGAAGATCATGATAAAAAAGACTAATATTTGAAAGTTAAACTTGCTACACATAAAGGCAATATAGGTAAAGTCCGACAAAACATCGTACACGAAAAATGCCGCAAAACTCAAAACACTTCAGAACAAATTTAACGTACGTACACCTAACTCAGGTCAAAATTTAGAATGAAAATATTGTATTCCATTGGAAAAGTTATAACACCATTTTGGAAAACTAACTGGAACAGACAGGACAAAAATTGAGAGAAAAACTCAAAGAAATTCTGAGAATAACTGGCATCAGAGAAAAGGTTCAAACAGAAGAAAACACTGTTTGAAAACCTGATCCTAAAACAACTTTCAACCAGTCTGAAGTGACTCATTACATTCTACTTTCAAAACCTGCCTCAATAAAGGAAAATATCCCTCCCAATGGAAGGAAAGTGTTATTACACCAATGTATAAGGACGGGAGCAAGTCTGCCATCCATAACTACAGACCAATAAATTGTCTGAGATAAGGTTCAAACAGAAGAAAACGCTCACCATGAGAGGGCAACTGAAAAACCACATTTATTATTTCACTTTGGAGGAAACTGAAAACATTGGCGTTTGAGTTGATGTAGTTTTAAACCAGCGAAAGGCACATAAGACATTGCAACAATGACTAGGCGACAAAGTAGAATGAAGTGCAACAGATCCGGTCAAAAACTAAAAATAATTTAATGCAAAGATGCAACTTTGAGTTACATTAAATTAAGCCTAATTACAAACCAGATGAGACCTGTCGATAATTATACTCAGAAAAAAAAACATTGAAAAGAAATATAAGTAGGGGTATAATTAAAAACTTTATTTAACTATTTAAACTTTATTAAAAACAAATAAAAACAATATATTAAGAAAGGATATTCAAAAAGGGTTGCTTAATAAATTAATAGTAGCTTATTATAGAAAAAAAATCATCTATGATCATCTATCATCTTTGAGAAACGAAAACAGGCAAGATGATTATTAAAGAGTGGGGATTAAAATGATGAAAAATTGGGCTGAAACGTTGTTTCAAACTTATTACACAACAAACAACGTTTATGTGTATATGAATACGAACAAAGTTCGGATAATAACATAACGTTTGGTCTGGGACATAATCAAAAAGCCGTAACTTGTCTCAAATGACCGAAATAAGAACTAAAGCTTTCAAAATTTTCGAACCAAAATTATCTTAGAAGCTTTGTCAAAAAAGGACAAGGACATAATGTTCCGACCCCACTCATCTACATTTTGATTTGTCTTCAAAAAGAGGAAGAGATATAAAACTTTCAAAAATTTAAATTTATCTCGAAAAAAAAACTGGTACATGAATGAAGCAGTTGATTTAAACACAAGCCATTAAACGAACTATACACTGCCAATTTAGAGGGCAGATGAGATATGCCATTAACAAGAGTAAGAGACAAAACAAACAAAAAGTCAAACAACAAAACCAAACATTAATTACGACCAATAATCAAGGTATAGATTTTAAAAACAAAAATTAAAAGAAATCAAATAAGCAAAATCAAATAAGCAAAAACATTGATCCACCCAAGCAAAAAATTAACAGAAATCAAAAAAGAAGAACTAAAAAGCCGGAAACGTTAAAAAAAACAATGATATTTCTGAAAACAGAGAAAATCGAGAAAACAATTAGCTCTGGACTTAAACATTTGAACAAGTACATTTGAAAAACCATTAGCTATTCACTAAAAACTCTAAAAATTCTCAAATGCGCCTTCTTTCAATGCCGTTATTGTGATACGTGTTCGGTCATTAGCGTAAAAAGGTGTTAAGACAATTAAGGCAAATGTACAAAAATAAAAAAAAAACGGAACAAAGCAAAAAAATATGACAACTCTGAGCCAAAAAACCATTTCCGAAAACATAAAACGCAGTGATTTCTAAATTGCAAGTGAAAAAAGATGCGACCTCTCTGCTGGAACTGAGCTACAAGTTGACAGAAATAACATAAAAACATGACAGAAGCTCAAAAATCCACTAGTTTTGTTTTTGAAACAAATTTTTTTGAAAGTCATAAAAACGATGAACTGTCAACTGAAAGAACTAAATAAACTAGCTTTCAACTCCATGAGACGCCAACGGGAATGTCATCAGCAGGATTACGTCTTAAAAACAGAAAGTATCAGCAAATGAAAAAGACACAAATTAAAAAAAAACAATACGCAAACAAAGTGTTTATGAAGCTGTAAAAACTATGAGCTTCTCACTGAATATTTGAAATATGTTCACCACAGTTGCACGTACAAAAAGATCTGATCTGTCGGTAATTAGGCAAAAATAAAGTCATTCAGGAAATACATAATTTGACGAAAATAGTCAATAATTAAAAAATAATTGATAAGTTTTTGATAATTAATAGGATGAAACCGGCCAATATTTAATTCCGGAACACACTCATAGCAAAAAAAAAGTAATAGCAGACAATTTTTAAGTTTGATAAGACTGTGTCCACATTTTTTAGGTTTGTACTTCAGGCTAACCTGAAAAACAAAGATTGAAAAAAGGCGAAATTTTGAAAAATTAAAATTTAGCCAAACTGTTTGCAAAAATTTTGGATCGAATTTTTCAACACCTTTATTCTGTCTTAAAAATTAAAACAATAAACACTTTTGTGAAAAATTTTAACATATTTTTGTTTTCAACATAAGTTTTTAAGTCTATATTCTACGCTCAACGGGCTTTCTAACGGTACCATTCACAACTCTCTACGATCAATATATCGATCGGCCAAAATTGACTGAACAAAAAAAACTGTTTGAGTGTATAGTTCCTCCCCCACCAAGGTGCATCTGAACAAAAAGTCTTGAAGTTCCTCTTTTTAGTCGAATTCTAGAAGCCGAGTTTTGAATTGAAAAAGTGTGGGCAATATGAAAATCTCCCGTTTTTCCTCAAAAAACGGGTGGGGAAAACTAAAATAGAAAAAGCAAAAGGAAAGGAATGGCCAATTTCAAGCTAAATTTTACGCTAAATTAGGCCAGGCTTGCGCCATTTCAGTGGATAAAATTTCTGAATTTTGACCAATTTTTCTGACCAAAGAGTTAAGACAATATTGCGTGAAATTGGGAACTATTCCCGCCTATTTGATAAATAATTATACACATTCATAATGGTACATCACAGTTGCAGAAGCAACTGGATCTTCTGATAATCAAACAATGTAATCTGAAAAGATTACTAGTTTGTTGTTCACAGATTATTATTACAAACGTCAAAAATTGGCTCATTTTCATTGTATCCTTTTTCACAATTTGGTGGTAATAGAACCAAATGCTCCCAGTACGGCAATTTTACCAGGCAATATTCGAAGGTGCTATTTCATTCGCCTGAGTAGCACATACTAATGAGCGTTTTACATTGAAAATAGTCTGTGTATCCTTAAAAGTTATGGGTTAATGATGGTCATAATGTACGGGGGATCAAAAGTTTTCCATAATTTTTTGAGGTTTTTCTTGGGGCGGGGGTGGAAAGACGCAAAAAAAGTTAATGCGTGCTAAATGAATATGCTGTAAGAATGTGTTGCAAGAATATGGTGTATAAAATTTGGTGTAAAAATATAATCTAACCCTGAGTTCATAAGTGTGTCCAACCATGGTCTGGTTCAGTTCCACTGCCAACATGACTTCTCCTGTCTCGTAGTCCACACTAAAGTAGTTGTTGCTTGCTGAAACAAAAAAAAATCTTCAAAACTAATCTATCGACTTTGGCCAATAACTCTAAGAATTTCACAAAAAACTCCAAGAACTTCGATAACGTCTAACAATCTGATTAATTATACATTTTAAGAAGCTTTGATCAAAATGGAGATAGTTGTTTGCAAAATATTTAAAAAAAGGGTTGTCTCGTGGTAAAATTGCGCATTGTAATAGCCAGATTGCAAGTTTCTAAGTTTTCGTGAAAATTTTCTGGCTATCAATGCAGACTTTCAGAAGATCTCCATTAAGTTAGTAAAGGCATTAAGACTATAATATAAACAAGGAGGCTGGGTAATGTGCGTTCGCACATAAAGTTCCGACCCCGCTCATCTACATTTTTCACTTAATTTTCTAATAAATGAGGAAGAGACAAAAAAATCAACATATCAACATATCGTTCAGCAAACTACTAAAAGAATAAAACAATCTACTCTAGAGGGCCTAGGAGACCTGTGGCTACCATAATATGAATCCATCTTTTGAAAACCACTAATAACCAAATCAAAATGGCATCAGATAAAAATTATACTAAGAAGATTAACCGGTAGTTTTTGGAACAAAATATAGGACTTTTCCTCAATGCGACTTGGCAACAGTGGCAAAAGTTTATTAAAACATTGCTTTTTTTAAAAAAAAGAATTAAATTCGAGCTGATTAGAAACATTGCGCATCAAACGAAATCATTGAGAGAGTCTTTTATACCTCAATAGAGAGCGACTGAGGCCTTTCATTATCCAGGATATGTCATACGACTACAAAAAGAACGAAAAATACATGCAAAAACGAAAAATTTGCACGAAAAACTATGCACGAAAACGATGTCCCCCAGATCAATTAAAATTAATCTGATCAACAAAAGCTATAAAAATCTTCGTTTGCAATTTTTGCAGGTGACAACATTTGTAAGTCAAATGAAGCCCATTATTGTGATACTGTGAAAAGAAAACAAAAACCTACAAAAAAGGGGGCAAATTTGCAAAAATCACAAAAATTGGTTTTATGAAAACTGGTTGTTCCATCAAGACAGACAATTCGGGGAAAATAAAACCAGAATTGTATACAGAGATGCTGAGCTACAACTTAACAGAAATAAAATTGGCAGATCTCAAAAAATCTATCTATTTTTTTAAAAAAAAAAAACAAATATTTTTAAAATTCATAGCCAACAAAAGCTTTCGACTAAAAGAGTAGACAGTTTGTCTTGCAACTACGTGGAAAACTAATTGCGACTGTATTTAAAGAGACCAAATCATAAAATTATAAAATAACATTATATACAATCTGAACCAGTAAGTTTCACAAACAACTTTACGAAACCACACTTTTGAAGCCATTAAATTTAACCGCGATTAACCATAAGATATTAACCGCAAGATTATAAAATCTTCATTTGCGTCTCCTTTGATCATCATAACATCTTTTTGCAAACAGACCATCACAAAATTACAACAAAAAGAACCACAAAAACTGGAAAGTATCTACACTTCTTAAAATTCTTCTGAAACAAATTGTCTAAGCCCTGAAGACATCATTTAAAAAGTTTAAACAACAGAAAAATTATTTTGTTTGATTCAACAAAACAATCAAAAGAGCTCTAAATAATCAGGCTAATTTACGAAAATGATACAACATTGTAAAATACGAAAAAATACGCAAACCAGAACAAAAAGGGATAAGTTGAAGAATAATATTACTCTTTTTTTAATAAAAATCGAAAGTCAAAACAGCCATTAGTAATTTACCAATATCAGTTACTTAAGTTCACTTGTTTATCTAGAGTTGACCACTGAGACCTTTAATTACACAATATTCGGCATATGACAACAAAAATTAACAACAAATAAAGGGCAAAAATAAAAATTAATTTCTGCAAGAGAACGGTGTCGCAGCCCTCCAGACCATATGTTATAAAAACAAAAGTAATGTTCAGTTTCAAATGTTGTCAAGATTTTTTCAGTTAGATTGTAAAATAAGGTGACATTTTACAAAAGAAACAAAAACAACAGCAAAATTGGGCAATTATGCACAAAGATCAGAAAAATTTGTATGAAAACTCGTAGTAACAAAAGCAAGAAGACCTTCTGTTAAAACGATAGGAAACAAAGTTAGTTTTTATTCTATAAAGAGGAAAAATTGACCTGTACTTACTGAGAGTAAGCAAAATGTTGACTAAAGTAATATAAAAAAACGACAAAATCAAAAAAATCACAGAAATTTCCTTAAAACAGATACATTCAATAATATAAGAGACATTAGGTAACAACCAAAAATAGAACAAGTTCATTTGCACCTCATGAGGAAGAGATTGAGATCTCCGAGTGGTTAAACTTAAAAATCAGACTGCCAAAAGAATAACAATTGAAGGCAAAAGACAAGAATTCAGTTAAATTTTACTAAAACTCTTCCTCAAAGCCATAAAAACCCTTTGGTTCTCTGAAAACCAACTGTATCAACATTTGGTCTCAAATTTACGTAAATTGGTGCTGTCATTGACGGAGCCGTAAATCAAAAATATTGTCAGTAATTAACATTAAAAAAAAGCAAAATATTTTGAAAAAAGGCAGCATCAAAATAAAAACCAAAAAGTCTCAGATTCTAAGAGTCCATGATATTATCAAACCTCTCCCTGATTTTGTCAAGCGCCCAGCAAGCCGACCAAATGTTCAAGTTATTTGCGAATTGGACCAATTGTTGAATGGAATTCTTCAAATATTGAAAAAAAAAGATGCATTTTGTATAATTATCGAGTGCAATCTGTAAAAAACGGCAAAGTTTTCATTCCCGAAGAATTTCATGCGGCGCCTAATTGCAACTAGCGCTCTTTTTGAGATTAAGAAGTCTGTGTTAAGGTTTTTTAGTTCACTAAGTCTGGCAAACTTTAACAAAGTGGACCAAGAAAGCATATTTTGTGCCATTTTTGATGAAAAAAGTTTGAATTTTGAAAATTTTATGAAAAAATTTTAGCCAAAAAAAAATTCAATCAAACAATTCAGCAACGCTATTCTATCTCTAACAGTAACAACAACACTTTGCCGTTAAAAATTTTAACTTATTTTGAATTATATGAGCAAAATTGTGCCAAAATTTAGCAAAAATTACTGAAAATGTGAACAAAAATAGTCGAATGTTCACAAAACTTTAAGCCTGGATAACTCCCTGCTAAACTCGAAAATCAAAAAAAATTTTTAATTCCGTATTCTACACTGGATGGGCTTTTTAATGATACCACTCACAATTCTCTACGATGAATATATCGGTCGGCCAAAATTGACTGAACAAAAAAAAAATCCAGTTGAGTATATAGTTCCTCCCTCCCCACTAAAGTGGGGGTCGGAACAATAAACTACTTAAAAACATCTTTTCGGCACCTGCGTCGGTATCTATACCACTTCTGCTTCCAAAAAATTCTCAGCACTTCAATTGAACACTTCGTTTGAAAACATAATTTGAGCGCAACTTTTCTATCGGAATCAATCAATAAGCTAATCTGATCATTGACTAATTCATTCTATTTTTTTAGTAAATTTAGGTAAATTCGCGAAGCTCAGTATATTGAATGTTCTATTTCTATCGCTAATTAGAGGCTCAGCAATATATGCTAGAAATGATTTCAAGAGTACGACGAAAGACATGTAGCTGCAAGATCTGATATTTTTTGGACTGTCATATTGTTTTATTTTGAGGAAATCTTGAAAAATTGGTATCATCCCGCAGGTCATGAAAAACTGAAACGAACCTAGTGAAAACATCTTTGAACTTTTAATTCCAGGAAAACTGAGGCGCAAGCTTCCCAAAATTATCAACACTTCAGAAATTTGGACGCTTTGTAACGTTTTAAAAAACGCTTAAAATGATACAGATATATTATAAGATGATCTTAAAACTAATAATTATATTTTTTCTCAAAATAAAACAAACTCAATCGTTTTTCAACGGTATGCTAAAAAAAGAAAACGAAACTTGGGTGAAAAAGAGTTAAAAGAGTTAGAAAAAGAGTTTTAAAAAATTCTAATTGCTGTTCTGAAATCATATTGATCAATCGAAGCGCTCATCTCCCACTCAAAACACATCTTCTAGTACGAGTGCTTCTGTTTGTGATTTTCACGACAAGTTAAATTTATATTAACTAGTTTTAGGGACAATTTCAATTAATTAGTTTAACTTAGAAAACCTTGTAAAATTGTTCCGAATTGAAAAAGAAATTCGGCAAAATCTGCTTTTAAAAGGAACCATTTTCATAAAAGCATAAAATTGTTTTATCCAAATGTCCCATTTCCTATAATTTTTGCTTAAACTCAACTAAAAGTTTTCACTGCAACAAAACTGCAATATTCTTTCATGTGTAATTAAATTAACACGAATTGGGAGGGTATGCCAAAAATTAATTTTACTTGATTCTTATTTTTTTTGCAGAAATGCAAAAAAGCTGTGAGGCTGAGACGCTCATCAAGCAAAACTAAAAAATGTTTAGTTTTGTTTGATGAGTTTTGTTCGATTTATTAACGTTCAAACTATTAACCACTCATCAAAGTTTTGCAATTATGTATTCTTGACACCAGAGAGAAAGCTGTCACCGCCACTTTATGAGCACCAAAAATCAAACATAACCGAATAATGTCTGGAGCGGTGGACGGCTTCAGAGGTGGACGGAGGCGCCTCAGAGTTCAAAAAATTGCCTCCACCCCATGAAATTTTGCTCGCTCAGCAGTTTGCGTAAATCAATTACTTAAAATCTACTAAAACTCCAACAGAACAGCCCAGTGACGACTTTAGGTTCCCGGGCTTTACCAGTTTATTCCCGTTATGAGGACGGAAAGTAAAATCGTTTGGCAAAAAAATTGCAAAAAATAGGCCAACAGGGATCATGTAATTGCTAGAAACTTTGTTTGTGAGCAATTAATAATGCGCAAAATATGATATTACAAAAAAAAGTTTATCGTGAAAAAACGTAGATAAAAACTAAGACCAAAAAAGGTATAACTATCAGACACTTCCACCAGGTCATTCGAGTTCATATCAATCAAAATTTCCAACACTATAGAAGAAATTTGTATTAAAATTGTATTTATAAATTATTTGAAATTAATCCACTAATTAGCGTTTCTGAGTTTGTGCCATGAAATCATTTAAATGCATCGACGCTAGCCAACTTCATGATTTAATCGATTGTCAAATTGCGTTCGATAACAGCCATAAAGCCGTTTCGAATTCATCATTTAATTTTAACTCGGACAGGATTTTCGACTATCTTATCTGAAGTTTTGTATCAAATCATGTTAACCAAATGCGATTATAGCATAACCTGGACATTACAAGTTAAACATTGCACAGTTAGATAATTTGTAATGCCAGATTGAACATTAGTAGTATTGTTTCTACAAAGACGGCACTAGAAAGCGAAATATTTGAAGAGAGAGTTGGAATTATTGATTTCATGGGCAACTAATTGGTCATAAATCACGCGCAGCTGGCTCTTATGGACATCGGTCACATTTTACCCTCACAGCATGGCTTAAATCCAGCAGAAATTGTTGTGAAATCTAAAGAATGAAACAAGACTTGAGAACTAGAGAGATCTAAATTGTGAAATAAAGAGCAAGAACCAACAAGACATATGTTGGAACAGAAAAGGTGTATTCACAATTACACAAATCTAGGATTAGTGTGTGTTTGTGTCATAAAATGATAAGGCCACTTTTGAAACACATTTGCGTTTAATTTAACAACATTCGACTCAATTTATGACCAAATATTGCAGATCACACAAGAGCAATATGTACACATAGTCTTCTAAGGCTCCAAATGCAAACATGCAAAACCGTCGAAGTGTTTATTAGCATAACTAGAACCTTCAAACTTATCAACTAAAATTTTCTTAATTTTTTTGCAAAAGCCTAATTGGACAAACACAAAAACTTGAAAATTTTATTCTTAAGAAGTTGTTTGAAAGATGAATTAATTTGAATTTAAGCTTTTTTTTCAAAATTGCAAACAAAAAATAATTTCGGATAGCTTTTTGTTGACAGCATCGAAAAATTACAAAAAACAAAAACAAAATACTAAATTGATTACTAAAACTTACTATATAACTATGGATAATAACTAGCTCGACATGCAATTTCGTCGGCTCGGTTTACCAGAACTTTCGGCCATCAGATGCAAACCAATTTTGACCAGCAACAAACGTGGGCTGAAGATTAACTGGTGAATATAACTAGCACACTCGCCAGATTAGCCCGCATAACTAAGTTAAAGATTAGGATATAAATTATTCACACTGTTTTGCTACCCGGACCCAAAAACCAGACTAACAAAATCAAGATGGGCTTGAAGAGGGTTTATTTGACCACTCAAACACCCCCCCCCCTTCGCCACCGCAAGCAAATTAAAGTTTTAAATCTTTTGTATCATTTTTCACTAACTAGTATATTGACCATAACAGCTAAGCAGAATATTTGCCAATAACGTTTGATATTCGCTTTAGTAGCTGAAGTTGTCAAATACAATTTGGTGTTTAGGTCAAGCGTTTATTTGGTCAACATAAGTCTAAATTGTTTCAATATTTTTGGATTAGGGCCAAAAATTAGCCCAGGTGGACATGCAGCGAAAACTCGAGCCAAATTTGCGTCTGCCAAAATAGCCCCATGCCACGAAGAGTCTGTTCTGTGTTTTTATTTCTTACTTTATGAAGAATTCAGCCTAGACTATTACTGTCAATAACCTTGCCTTCGTTTTATTAGCGATGATCGGTCGAAATAAAAACAAGACATTTTGTCTCCAACATAATTCACCCAACATGAAATGCGAAATATCAAATTTCAACCTTATTACCAACTTATAAAACTAACTAAATATAACTAAACCCACACAAATCTTGACAACATTTTGAAGCCAAACCTTAGGGCTCAGACAGATATTTAGCGTTGCTATGGGCCTTCAAGACCCTGAATTATAAGAATTGAGTTTTAAAATATGGCTGGTTTATCTGCGGTTTCACAAATAACAAAGTTAGTTTGCCTAACACGATCAGATCTTTCATGTTATTAAGACCACGCGAATACCCGCTCCAGTCATTTGCAAATTGACGAAAATTGAAATTTTATGAAAATTTACTCAAGATAAATAGCCCAGTTAATACTTTAAACTACCCCCACACAATATTATAATGCCTGAAAATCGCACATGAAACAGTCAGATTAAAATTTTAGGCATGAAAAAATCCAAGCCGCGTGAATTCACTTTGAAATGTTTGAAAAGATTTCGAAGATTGGGACAGAAAACATGAAATGTGTTTTCTCAATTAACACTAGTTCAAAATTTTGCGTTTACAAGGCAATAGAAAGACAAAGTACATACAAAATTACGGCACAATAACTTCAAAACAAGTGCGTGGGTTTATTTAATAAATCTCGCTAGAATTTCCAACACCAATTTGGAGTTCAATAAATGAAACCCAAAATTAACCCACAGGCTAAAATGACCACAGACAACAAATTTGACGCAAACAGAACTTTTTCGCACGGCGGCCCCGAAAGATAAAAAGAAAAGACAACTTTAAATGTCTAGAAAAACTGAATCACGTGGATAAATTTCAAAGAAAAATTTAACGGCTGATCTTAATTTTAGCTAAGTTACAAAAACTTTATCGGTAGTAAACGTTAACCTAGTTATGTTAGTGGGCTTTATGAAAGTGAATTTCGAAAATACAAGAACCGATTTTGATCAAGAACCAAACAGCAGAAAACAATGATTTGCCACCTATGTTAAGGACCTTATTAACAACAAAATTAGTCAAAATCCTTTAACGCTCTTTTATCAGACAACCCAAAGTGCCCTGAAAATTCAATGTAGTAAATTTTGATCACATTTATGCGAACTTCGCCTTGTGAACTGATCATTTTTGGAAAACTCAGCTAACAATCTGGGTGTCAAAAATCCAGAATGACGATTAAATTTCAAGGTTGTGTATAATGACCTATATAACAGCTATGGTTTGAAATATCAGCTATAACGATAATGGACGAGGATAAAATCAATTAATTAATTAATAATAATAATTTTTATGGTTCCTATGTAATCGCAGCGGAACAGCATTAGGCCACAGCGGCCTGTTCTCAGCTGTCCTTTTTCTTATTAATCCCCACATTTCAGACTGATCTTTTTATGAGCAGAATTGCTCTTTTTTGGTGACTATAGCCACTTTTTTTGCGTCTGCAACTTTCACGTGGTACCATCATTGCAGCCAACATTGGTCAGGCTATGGTCAAGCTGAAAAACAACTAAAAAGCTAATATCAGGACTTCTAAAACGTTCCAATCCAATTTTCTAACAAAAAATTCGCAAACTTAAAGAGCTTAAGCACAAAATTGGCACGTTAGTAAAAAAAATTTTGACAGAAAAAAACCTCCAAAACAACTGTTAAGACTAAATCCTTAAGCCATATAAATGCGGCATATTTTATGTTAACTCCTGTCAACGCACCTCAAATCCAGGTAAACTGTAGAAAATTGACTTTTAAAAAAGTGAAATTTGAGTCATTCCTTTTGGCCAAGCTACAAATTGTTGAAAAAATAACAATTAACAAAAATCCACAACAAACACGAAGCAGAAAGTTTTAGACATCAGAAATCACCAAAAAATTAAACAGGAGAACAAATGGACAGTTTTTGAAAAGCAATTTTAATTTCTAAAAATTAATTCCATAAACCAGCTTTTTTCTTAAAATATGATTTTTTTCATACACTCATCTAACCTAAAATCTTTGCGATAGAAGGCTAGTATAACCTGTTGATCTAAATTCATCACAGACAAAGGTTTTTTCAAACGAAAATTCACTCTCAATTTATCGCATAGTCATTTGTTAAAAAAAAAGCTGATGAAACAGTTATTTCAAACTAGTTTATGGTTGATAAAGATATCTGGCTCTAATAATAAGCATACGCATCAAAACAAAATTTGAATCAAAATAGCATAACAAGACAACAGAATATTAGAACAAGCCTTTTTTCTTAAAATTTGAAAAACTCATGTTCTCTCACTCTGTTTTTCATATAGTCACTTCAACATTATACTGAATGTTAGTTGCGAAAAACCCAACTAACATTTTTACAATTCATTTCTACTGATTGCTGAGGACTGTATTGAGACGAGTCAACAATTACCAAAGCAAAGCGGAAGGAACAAAATTAGTTTTTTTTAAAAAAAAATCCACGACATTTAGTCGCAATAATACTACAAGGAGTTTTAAATGAAGACACCAGTAAAGATATAACAGCTGTGTACAGCGACTTAATGCCTCAAGATTACCCAATTTATCAACTCTCTGAGGACCATGCAGTTCATAGTTTTTAATTCCATGATTCGCTGTAATTCGTTGATAAAATCTTACTCATAGTTTTTTCTCTGTAGTTCTTTTTAATCAATGAAGCCGCGAAACGTTCATCATCAGATTCCATAAAACAATATTTGATAACAACTGTGCAGAAATGATAACATTTTTGATCAATCTTTTTCACTTATAAGTTTATTGTGCATGATCTCTGCAGATTTTCTGGAAGAAAAATTATAAATTTCTCGATATCATTGTTCCCTGTTCTGTTCTGTTCTGTTCAAAAAATCCAACATTGAGATATGAAAACTCAAAGCAACAAGTTGTTTGTTTTTAATCAGATAACAACAAAAACTTCAATGCATACCTAAGAAAACGAAACCAGAACTGTTATGATTTTTTTCTGACGTTGTGTCTGATAATTTAAAAACCAGAATATGCTATTTCATTTGTTTTAAAATTGACTATGTTCTCCAAGTTATTCTTATGAACTTAAATAACTTTGAACCTAAAAATATTAAAATATGTGACACGAATCAACACAAATTGTAACAGCTTATTGAAAAAAAACAGTACAGTAGATAGATTCAAGTTGCTATACAAAAAAAACAAATTATAACTAATGCATTTATACGTTTATAAGTAGAGCATGCAAAAGTTATGATACGTAATTAGAAACAATAACCGCTAACTCATATAAATCTCTTCAACACAGTATATTGTGTTATGTATAAACTAACTTGAAAACGTGTTTTAAGTTTATATATTAGTTATAATAAATTTATTGCCACTATTTAGTCGTAAAATTTTGTTTATACTTGATCGGTAGATCGAAAATTTTGCCAGTCATTGCACGTCTAGACAACTTATGACTAGTACATGTTGTGAAAGATCTCGATTCAAGATCAGTTATGACTAAAAACGGACCACCGCAATTGCAAAAGAAAAAAACATACATTTGCGCTTTCAAGCATTTAAAACTATATTGAATTCTCAGATTAAAAAACGCTGAAAAAATTATAATTCCCCAATTTTGAGAAGAACGAAAAAATGGTGTGAAATGCATGAAAAAGAAAAGTTGTTTAATATCGTATTAGAGTTTTGATTAGTTATGCAAGTATTGCATAATCAAATCAATGAAAACCGTTCCTTTCCCAGGCATAACTTCTTGTGCCCAGCACCTGAATTCACATTTTCGGTCAACGTGTGGGATTAACGTCGCATTAAAACACACTTAAAAAGTTCTTGAAGGGATTCAGTTATTCTTTATCTCTCTGATTACGTAATTGGGTCACGCAACGTGGTGAAAAGTTACGCAACTTATCGTAATCCAACTCAATTTCTGAGTCATACGTTATAGGTGAGATTTATTAGTGAAAAGTTGAACAAAAGGCTGTCAAAGTGGGAAAAAATTGACATTTTGGCGTGGGTTGAAATTTTGTGATCCGTAGGCGACGTGCCCGGAATTAAATTTTTCTGGGATAGTACCCAAAAACAAAGCGGGTAGTGGAGTAACTCAAGTTAATAAACTAGTTAGTAGTAAAAAATAGTACGTTCTAAATGTAAAATGACATAAAAAGCAATTCATTTTCCTTTCAATTTCGATCATATAGCGTCATTATACATTACTCTGCATTAGTTATTGTAAATAATACCACCTACGCGTAATTGAAAATTTAGTAGATTTTTAAGGTTCTTAAAGGAAATTTAAGATAATTTGACAACTGACACAAAAGGGTGGTTAAACCGCATAAATAATTATATAGAGACAATATCCCCATTGTAAGAATACCCAATTGTCCATTTTACAAGATTAGCTTTAACAGAAATGTTGAACAAAGTCAAATTCCACCATTTAGTCTATTTTAGAGAATATAGAAGCAGTTTTTCAAGCAGCCTTTATGGAGCAATAAACTGCTCATTTCAATTCATCGCACACGGCAACAAACTTGGAATTTTAAGACTATTTATTACTCTGAATTTTCAGGAAATATTTAAATTTTATTGCTCCCAAAGTGTGAACAATTCCTTTTCAGGTCATCATTTGAGTAATTCAGCGACGATATTAAGCATAAAAACGTCAGCCATATTTCTAAACTAAATTTTAGATAACTATTTTATAAAATTTTATATTATTTTATTATTTCAATGTCTCAGCATGATTATCCAACGAACCTGCGTGAAATCTTTGAAAGAAATGAAAACTTTTGCATAAACGTGCAAAAATTGGGAATTTATGTACAAATTTGTGGTTCAAAATTGGTATTTGAATTTGAAAAGCAAACTTCAAACACATGAAAAAAATTTGAAAACTCACGCGTTGAAAAATTTAACTTTTTTCACACTTGCGGCGTAAAAATTTGATTGACAGGATGATCAAAGTAAAGAAACGCATTTTGTAAAAGCAATTCAGAGTTTGAAAGCTAACATACAATAGAGTTTATCACATGTAACCGCAGCGTAAAAACTTGAACATTGAATATAAAAGAGAGTTTAATTTGAATTCTGCTACTGCTAATGGCTATCAAAATTTACAGTATTTTATGAATAAATACATGAAAGTTATAAAATAAAAATTTGATAACAATTGTAACGTTGAGTAGACATTATCAAGCTACTTTTGGCGCTCAATACGAGAAATTCGCGTTAGAAAGCATTGTTAGTAAATTCTTTAATTATACTCTGTTTTAAACAAGACTACTGGATATGAACGATTTGAAGTCTTTGCTCAGAAATGATCACGCATGTATAAGAAAATGTTATATCAAGGTTATGATTGATCTTTTAAGGAACCACCTTAGTCAGTACCTCACTTCACATAGCCTCAAAAATTAGAACTGCACTTTACTGAGAAAAAACATTTGTCATCACTAGTCAACTGAATACAACAGTTTTGTTACAGCATGCCAGAATATGCCAGCAAGACTAGGGTATGGGTTCGTAGCCAATCCAGACAAAAACTTCGGGGCGTTCTCAAATTGCAGCCTATTGCGTTGCAAAAACTAGATTTGCTCGAAAAAAAAATAGTCGAAATTGTCACAGTTATCCATGATTACGGTGACAATTCAAACGAAGCCTTTTGAGTAAACAATTGCATAAAAGTCCCTCGCGATACTAATGGTGGATTAAAAACAGAAACTGCAAAATATCTTTTGTCACTAATGTGCATAAAAGTATCAAAGCGTACAAAGCGAATGCTTTGCGCAAAAGTATACGTTTTGCATGAGTCAAAAATCTTAAATTTAAGGCAGCGCTCTAAAATTTTACCCTGAACAGTTTTTCATAATTCTGGATAACTGTTCCAGAATGTTGTCAGCATAAAACTGGTTCATTTCTGAAAAAATAACTTTAATATATGCTGTCATAATCCAATGAATGTGGGCAACAATCGGGCTTGCAAAAAAATTGCAACTTGTCAGCAAATAAAAAAAAAATTGGCACAGCCAGTTAAACATCTGCATCTCACCTTTCTCATCGCAAAATTAGTTCCCGCAATGGAAATCACTGATATAAAGCTTTTAAAGCAGAATTATTTTTTTGCGTTTTGAAATGAATTTATTCATTGAACATAGTAGATCATCATGAACTTTAAAAAATCTCATTAAATGTTTTATTCAGTTGATTTACAAAAGATGTCAGTCTGACACAGCGTTTCAGTGCACCGCAGATCATCCTTTTTGGAGTATGTTGGTGTATCCTCAGAAAATCCTAGTCAGGGACAAAAATCCAGGAACATGGTTGCTGAATTTTCAGACAATGTGCCGTTCCAGAAGTTTTTTCGAATGTTTTCAGCATTCTAGGGTGGAAAAAAGTTTTGAGGAACTCTGCCTACCAAATACGGCGGCTCGCCGCAATATTTACAGCCTTCGACTAACGACGTTTGATTTTATATCCGTTGAAAGAGCCGACAAATAAACAAATCAAAACTTATGAGCTGTCTACTGCTGTCGATCACGACTACAAGCAACCACAACGATGAGATCGTCGCGCATTTATTTTTAAGTAAGATTGGTGTTCATTTTTCCAGTGCATTTTATACGAAAAAGCTAAAACTATAAACAATACGATAAACAAATACAAACATAATAAAAAAAAGAATTGAGGTGCGAATTGTAAAAACTGCGTAATTAGAAACCAGAGAGAAACCAAAATCACAGAAAATAACTTCAAAAAGTAACCGATAAGAGAGGAAACATTGAAGAAACGCTTCCAAAATGTTGATCCTAAAGCTAAAATTCAACCGCTCGTTTAGCAAACTAAACATCCCGTTTAAATTATATGGAATAACTACTTAAATAGCCACAAAATTAAAATCAAAAACAAGTAAAGCCTAATTAAAAATTCAAACGCTTTTCTAAAAACTATTACTTATCTGAAAAAATTATGTGACTATTACATTAAGTTGCGACGCTTTATTAGCAACAGCATTTATCAATTAAAATGAGTCTTCTTTTGATCTCAAGGAGGTTTAGAGTAAACAAATCATATTGACATTGGCGTTAAGTGTCATTTACAGACTGAGGTTAGTCAATTTTATTTAAATATTATCACACAATTCGGTTAAAATAATGAATGTCAGACAAAAAAGCAATAGGTTCAGCATATAATGTGAAGATCAAGAGATTAAATCAATGCAATTAATTTTTTTGAAATTACAGGCTTGTTATAAAAGTCTAAAATATAGATCTCCCAGAAAAAGAGTGGAAATTAGCACTCCTGATTCACTATCTGTAATACAAAAAATTGAAGTAAAATTGTCTAAGAAAAGCCTCAACTAGCAGTCAAGTTTCAATTTTTAAAACTCATAAAAATCCAAAGATTGTATCAAAAGAGATAAAATCTAAAGAGAACAATTAAAGAGACGTCTACAAAACATCAGATAAATGAAGAGAATAGGCTAAGAAACTGAATCAAAATGAATATTTATACATTGCAAGAAAAGTAAAATCATCCACAGAACTCTGCAAATTTTTTAAAACATAGAGAAAAGTAGCTGTAGACATACTAATGTCCACGCTTCGAAGAATAACAAATTATTCATAAATAAATCCAATGAGAGTAAACCAACCCAATTGAAAAACATAAAAATAAAAAAACAATTATTTTAACAAAATTGTGCCCCAAATGTTTGGTTTAACATTTACATTTTAAGAATTACTTCGCAACCATGTGAATAGTTTGCTTCTTAAACTACTAGTATAAAGAAGTTCTAAAACCATGTACTTGTCTCTATATTGGAACACGTTCATGTAATTTGATCGTTTCGCTATTTAATTTCTCCTTGAATTTATTTTGTTTTTTCTTCCGGATTTCTATTGGTAAATTGTTCCACTTTCCCGAGAAACTTCTTATTACTGACCGGTCACTCCATTTGACTGGCAGATATTTTTCGGAGAAAGTTAGACAGCTCGGGAGCTTTCTCTCATCTCATATTTCCCAAGATTTTGAACGACGTTTTTCCGGATATTTGAGTGCTTTATTTATAATTCTCAATTAAATCAAAAAACTTGAAAAAGTAAATTTTCTTTTTATAGGTCAATTTTATAGGACAATAACATGGCTTATAATCAATAATTGGTTTTGAGGTCAATAACAAAACCCGAGAGGTTAAAAAACCAGAAGAAAAAGTTGATGGAAAACCTATTTTATTGGTTGTGTCACTTCCACTACTTTCATCATCAAACAACCCGTTTATTGTGTCATTTCAGTTAGTGAATGAGAAATTTGTTGAGTCAACTTTTTGAGCTGTTGTGTCTGAGCATTTAACGGTCCATTTAATTGCGCTTTTTAAAACAAAAACAACTATTATAAGATCATGTAATATTATCAGCTTTTCATAGAAATGATTGCGAAAAATTTAATCCAGTTGTTTCACAAAAATATACACAAAAAAGAGAAAAAGAAGAGGGAAAATTCTTCAAATCTTGACTCACTGTCGTAGGACGTGTAACTGACGAGTCCTTTGTATCCTCTGTCTTTATCCACAGCTGTCACTTGTGTAATAACAGTGCCAACTACACTCGTGTCGAAAACTCTTACGTCATACTCTGACGTCACAAACACAGGCGCATTGTCACTGGAATCTTCCACAACAATTGTTGCGTAAGCGTAGTCGGCTTTCTCAGGCACTCCACCCGTGTCCATCGCTCGGATTCTGAAAATAGCCGAGTCATTGAGGACAGTTTCATTCAGATTAGGAAAACAAAAATGAACTCAAAAATGGTATCTATTTCTTTTCCCGTCGTGATCATTTCTGGGGTTTTTCCTATTATACACGGGATACTTGGTGGTCATCGTGGTAATTATACCTGAATAGGGGTTGGGGGGGGGGGTTTGGGGTGGGAAGGGAATGCAAAAATCATTTAGAAATTCCAGTTTAACATTCAATCTGAGACCTGTACTTAGGAGTGATAAGAACCTAAGATTCACCTCTTCGGTATTCGGGCATACAATTTGTCATGAAATTATCAAGTTTTATTGCATACAAAGAGCAGGGTTCCAATTAATATGCTCCTACTCGGCCATCATACCAAAAAAAATAAAACTTCACACCTTAACACATGTCTCCTGGTGGTCTCGTGGTCCAGAGGCTGGGCCAGGACAATGTCGCCAGTGACAGATATGACAAAATGGTTGACACTGTGTGGAGTCATGCAAGCATCCAACTCAAACTGAACCTGGCTATTGCAGTCATTGTCGCTCGCTGTCAACTAAACCAAAATTCCAACTTGTAAGAATCGTTGAGTCAATTCTGCCTTCACTGCGTTTACTTATGATAAACCATATGGTCATAACGGGAACAAGGCTTGTCGATGACATAGACACTTTTATAAATTTGGTTTGGCTCGATTTTTAAAGTGCAAGTGATAAAAGAGGAGAGGGGGACGTACCGTGTATATGGAGTTTCCCGGAGGGGTGTTCTCGTTCACATAGATGGTGTAGTTTTTCTGTCCAAATACGGGCGAGAACTCATTCACGTCCACCACTTTGATCGGAAACTGAACAAAAACTTAATCAACTCTACAGAACTTAAATTGTATATAGTTACAATGAAAAGTTCTCAGTGCATTGCATTGCAGACTGTTTGCTCAAGCTTAATTTACGTAGAATTTTGGGCTATATTGTCGACGTTTTAGGCAACATTTCGTGAATTTCTAAAGGAAAATACGTGAAACAAGTATCCCCTTAACAGGGTGAACAGTTTTCAACAATTATGGAAACTTTTTGCACTATATTTAGAACAATGAATCTACTGTCATCTTCTTTTTCATGGGTCATATTGTTCAAAAAGATATTCAGATTGAAAAAGCGAAAGCGTGAACGAATAACGTCGGAGGAGTTCCTCTCAAATGGAGGGTTTGAAACCCTCCCAAATGGAGGGTTTCAGTTTAGGGTTAGTCAGGATAGCCTCCCCAGTGGGTGTAGAATGGAAACGACTTTATGCCCCTGTGCTTCGCCAATTAAAACCGTTTCATCTGACGGAAATTCAAATCGAACAGACGAAAAATGATGAGCCAGAAAATCAATAAGAAGTGAAAACCGGTATCGAATAATAGATAAAACATTGTATGAGCGCAAATTAAAAACCTACAGTGATGTTGGATGAGAATGTGATTCCGTCAGTGGCCGCGATGACCAACTCATAGCTGGATGTCTCCTCACAATCAAGTCTCTTTGCAACTACAAGCCTCGATCCCACTATTGCAAACTTCAAGTCATCATTGCCAGCTGAAATAGAACAATAGTGAAATCGTTCAGTCGTTCAAAAATCAAATTCATTTACTGTCTTTTCATTTTTAAATAAATTTGTCTTTTCAACCAAGTTCAAGCTTCAATCAAAAACATCTAGGTTTACCAGGATTTTTTTACGACTCGAAGAGGAGTTATAGTGGTCTATTTTACTTTCAATCGCTCCCTTCTATATTACAAGATGTGTTCTAGAGGAAGTCAAACACCGCACGTGAAAAGAAGTGTTCAGGTCAATCTGCTGAACAAAAGTGGGAACTTAGAGTGGTTTTCGTTCACTATTATTCTGACTGAACGAGAGCGATAAATGTAGGTGTGAAACAACATCCACTAAACGGGCAAATATTTTGATCAGGTGCGGCGTTTCCAAAAGAATTTTAAATTTAATTTATCGGAAAACGGTGTTTGTTTCAAATACCTATATAAGTTAGTTTTGAAGCCTTTTTGACCATCCGACAAAAACATTAGACTTTCAGTCGCAATTTTGAGCTATTTTTTGACCAGCCAATTTGCCCTTGTTGGACGTTTTTCAGTTTTTGTGACCTTATTCTTTTTTTTTCACAATATCTGGTGATTTGTTTTCTGGTTGAACGTAGTTAATTTATTGATTTAGGTTGTCTGTCGATTTATCTGATTTTATATTTGAGTTGCGTTTGCTAAAAAAAAATGGGGTAAATTTAACTAAATTTTGCCTATTTTTCTCTCTTCTTTAAGTTTTTGCCTATTTCTTCTGAAATAAGCTATTTGCAATAACCTTTATTGTTCAGAATTTAACCAAGAGCTATTAAATAGGTATTGATACTAAGACGTGACAGTTCAAAGTTTTAAACATCGCATTTATCGGCGAAAAAATATAAATATGTAATTTTTTCTGATTCTGTCTTCGTTGTTTGTCTTTTTGATTGTTCAAGGTTTCTCTGACTGGAGTTGCGTAGATCACTGATTGAACAAAAGAAACTACTGAAGATTTCCCAGATTAACATTCACGAGGTAGCATTTAACTGTTTTGGAGTGTGGCAACATAATTTTCTTTTATTTTTTTTCTTTTTCTTCCCCGGTTTTCTCTGTGTTTAGCGTTTCTCTTGCTCTATATCAAAGAGTAAGCAAATATTAAATGAAAGCTATTTGTAGTGCAATTTTTTTTTGTGAATAATGGTTTCCAGATGAAACTTGGGATGAAAATTAATCGGATCTTTTTCCAGATATCATTTTTGGCCTTTCTCATGTCATCTGTCCTCTGTTATTGTTTGAAAATTATTAGTAGATATAATTAGTAGGCTCATTTTATTCATTGAGTGGTTGGCTGGGGACTAAAAAAATGTGTAGTTCGGGTCTTTTTCTATATCCCTTTTACGGGTACCTCTTATTAGTATAGAAAAAAAGTATTTACACCAAATATGCACGTTACAGTGAGTAAAAAGTATTTATGAAGAGTTTTAAAAAAATATTCCAATCTCTCTTGTTTCTATTTCCTCAAACTCCGTAAAAAATGAATTTCCTATTCAGACAATCCACGCATACTATCTAAATTCTATCAAGAGTCAAATGATTTGCCTATCGGAATATTCTCATACTTAAACCCATGTAGAGGAAAAAAATTATTAGTCATTATAGAGGCAATTTGCTAGTAAAATGATTGGAATATAAATTATTTTGTTGTAAAAATTAGATATTGAAACAGCGACCAAATAAGATGCCAACCACATTGGTTGTTTCTTATTTCTTGCTAAGAAAATTATCGTCTTTTTGTACAATTGTGACTAAACTAATGCTTGTTTTTGCAACTGATAATGACATGTATAGCCTAATTAAAGGTGGGACTAGCGATTACAATTTATAAATACCATTGTGCAGTTAGGTATAAGAATATCAATAACCGGGAAGTCATAACCAGTTCCTATTTAATTTAAAACCCAATTTCTTACCTAAAATGACAGGTCGCACCAACTCGTTTTCCTCATTGGGACTGGAGTAAACCGATATCTCTGTGACGTCACCAAGCGAGTTCTCGGCCACCGAAGAGGACAGAGCTCGACCTTCAGATTCCGTGAAGTGACTTATCGTCAGAAATCCTCCCACTGCGCCTGCTAATTCATCGTCCGAAGGTCTCTGCTGCAGATTGATGATGATTCGGAAGAATTTGGTGTTAGCTGGGGCTCCTTTGTCGGTGACGTTTAGCTGTACAAACATTAGAAGTCATTATAAACAGTGTTATCATATTTGTGATCATATTATTTAAAAACAAATTTATTCACTAAAAGTTATGATTCCGAAACGCAAAAAAAATTACAAACATCTCAACGATCAATATTTAAGTTGTTCATCTGTCGTAATGATTCGAATAATATAGAAAAATACTTTTCGAGCCTTTCCCATTATATTCCCCCTCCCCTCGTTATGGTATGAATACGTTAATGGGGAGAAGGGCTATACGTTATATGATTATTTGCCCACTCAGCTGTGGGGGGGGGGGGGGGGGGCTATAATGGAAAAATGCCCAGAAGTTGAATACAGGGAAAACCGACAGAGAAAGTGATAAGGCACATAAATCAGGCTGAGTTAGAATCATATTGTTGCATTATTGAATGACATAAAATACTAGTAGTATGTCTCTGTTATGAAAACATTTCTTTGTCAAATGAAAAAAAATCAACACCATTTTCAAAAAAAAAACACTCCTCGTGGAGTTAAACGAGAAAAAAAGTGAAAAACAATAATGCAAAAGATTAGTCTGAAATGTGGGGAATAATAAGAAAAAGGACAGCTGAGAACAGGCCGCTGTGGCCTAATGCTGTTCCGCTGCGATTACGCAGGAACCACAATTATTATTATTATTAATGCAAAAGGCAACTAAAATTCTGCAGAAACATAAAATTCTGCAGAAAAAAATCCGAGCAGGCTTCAGATTATTGAAAAAAATGTCAAAGCAATAAGTGCGAAAAAATTACAAATAACAAAGCCGACAATAGTCGGGCGAATTGCTCTCAAACTACCGGCGAGCGGCTGACTTCCGATGTAACCAGCTGGGGCTCAGAGACGCTAGAGTTAGGGGGTGAGTGGAGTGGGAGGGGGCAAAGGAATGGGGGTCAAGAGATGGGGGTAGGGTTTTGGGAGGGCAGGACGAGAGGGGGTTATAAATCGCCATTTGAAAGAGTGTGGACAGGAAGAGTGTTACGGGGGGGGGGGGGGGGGGGGGGGGGATGACGGTCAGACATTGAAGAAATTAAGAACCGCCCGAATTCAGAACTGCCCGTCTAACGATAAAATTCTCTCCTCAAAACGGCGAATCGCATACTTAGAGACTAGAAAAGCGTCGCTGCTCAGCCACTTAATGTCCTCGGGCTTTACCTGTTCATCACGTTTTTGAGGACCAAAAGTCAAAAAAGTCAGACGAAAAATTTGTCAAGCGAAAAATCGCACTAAAGGGACCACTGAACAAATATAATTGCTACAAATTTCGTTTGAAGCAATTCAAAAACCAAGCGGAGCAATAATTTGTTTAAAGAACTTGAGGGTCTATTCTGTTTGCCCTTTGTTAAGCATTTTTCAAAAATGATCATTCTTGACAAAATTTTGTCTGACAAAATGATTGGTAGCACCTTTTCTGCTGTAATACTAAATCAAGGCATGATTTTTGATAGGTTTCCAATTATTTTGAAGAGTACATAAATCACAGCGAAACCCGGCCCTCTTATCAAATGACCCCCGAAATCTCTGACGCGGAAATCGGACAACCGCTGGTATAAATGGCTAATACACGTGATCCAAGAATCCCTTTCCCGCTAACTCGCATTACCTCACGGAGGCAGAGAAGCCCTCACTTTGATTAACCCAAATCCAAAACAGATTGGCTTGACCAAGTGTGAACAAATTGGGCTAAATATTTTGGGTTATGGCTTTATGCGATCACTTGGTGGGATAATAAATTGCTCAATATTTCCAAAAGACCCTCCTAGGTCTCACAAATGTCGTTATAAGCCATCAGATTAGCTCACAGTCTGTGTTTTTAAGTCCATACTTTTGTGATTTACGGTCCATTTATTAACCAGAACTAGTTATTACAAGCTGTACTGAACTAGTTAGAGAGCGCAAAAACTTCTCCGCCGACCCGGACTCGAACCAGGGACCTAAGGATCACAGTTTACTCTACAGTCCTCCGCTCTACCAACTGAGCTATCGGCGGATACTTTCCCTAGCATTCAAAAGAAACAAAACCACGCAGCTCAATTTAAGCCTAGCCTACCGATCTATACATGCATAACCTATTCACTTACGTTCAAATCTATTACTGTGGGTTGATCTGGTACTGAGTTGGTGAAAATTTGGCCATTATGATCGACTGTTACTTCCATAGTGACAATTTCCCCTTCCATATTCCTACACGTGGCCCTCAACACTGCATAGGTTAACTCAGCATTTCGCCCAATGTCGTGGTCAACCACAACAACTCTGAAATATAAATTAGAGGATTAAAAAATAGATTTTTATTTAAATATACGGTTCTCAAGTAAATATAGTTGTATCTCTTCGGTTGCGAAGAACCTCCGCGCTGTAGGTACCCTCTTAGGGACACTAATGTATTCTTTTCGCAATTTATAGATTTCAAATGCAGCTTTTATATAAGACATATTTTGCGACGGAGAAAAGGAAGTCCATATCATTAACACAACGATAGATTTAAATAATTAAACAAACAATCAGTTTTACTGAAGTTAAAGTTTTAGAATAAAATTTAGTTAAACTAAAGTTTAAATAATAACACCTTCTAATCTAACCATAACTACATGTTTCCAGAGCTGGTCGCGCAAGCGGCTGGCACTAAATTTGAAATTTGGATGTTTGAGGATATGGGTATCTGCTACCGCTACCTCCCCCTCCTCCTCCTCCTCCCCCTCCCCCCCCCCCCCCCGCAACCCGTAAGAGGTTAAATAAAGTGCTTTTAGCTAGTGATTACTTAAAACAATAATTTAATAAAGCTTATTATTGGACATAAATTTCGGTTCGATTTAAAAACACGCATCATTCAACTACTGCTTACACATCTAAATTGTAATTTTGTACATACGCATGAATTTCAAAACTTCGCTGCATCTTTATATACGATGTCTCTCATCCGCTGTGGGATGTAATCCGGAAACCGCGGGCTGGTCAGCGCCCACCGGCCCGCCAGGGGCAACTTAAAATACCGGTATCCCAAAATTTTTCGGCTTACTTGACCTCATTTGCAAAATTCGGCTTGCTTGCCTATCGGCTTGCTTGAGAGGCACCATAGAACACAGCTTTTTTGAGAGATCGCACAACATTACGTCGTTTTGCTGTTACGTCGGCTAACCTAACCTCACGTTGACCCCTTAAATTGCCCCAAATTTACCTGAAAAATTAAGGGGAAACTAAAGATTGTAAACTTCTGTTATCCTACGAAGTTTCCCATTCATTGGTTCCCCCTTAATTTTTCAGGTGCATTTGAGGTAAGCTGAGGAGTCAACGTAAAGTAAGTTGAAAAAAAAGCCGCCTGAAAGCTTTCGATTGCTTTTTAGCAAGTGCTGTTTCATTTTTGATGGCAGTTGATGTGCGAATACTTAGAAAGTCTTGGTCACTTCAAACTGAGCTTAATATTACTACGCAAATGTAAGCCGACGTAAAAGCCAGCCAATAGTTATACAATAGTTGCGTAATCTTTTAGAAATAATGAATCGTTCGCCGTTACAATCGAGACAGCGCATACTATTTGCAACTCATAAGGTATGTTTGTTCGCCAAAGGATAAAAAACTTCATTTTTAAGACATTTATTAGTCCAAACCCTCGGCGGACAACTGTCAGGCTTCTCATCCAATGTGAGATGTAATCTGGAAACCACCGCCAGTTAGCCCGGCTCTAGCAGTAGTCTGCTAGGGACCATGCATTACAGAGCAATCTCCAAAATTTTACCTTATTTCGAAATTTGGTCTTTTTCAAAATTTGGTAGCTTGACTGGCCAATAAGCAACTTGAGATGCCTTTAAGGAGAGGCGATACCACCTTCAAACGTGAGGTTAAGTTTATGTGTTTGCAGGTAATATGGAGCAATTTTTGTGCCATAGTTTGCCAGTGCATGCGCCAGATTTTTGCATAAACATTCACTATGCATGGGTACATCCTCTGTAACTGGGAGCATGACTTACAGGTGGCACAAACAGATCTGGTTAAAATTAACTGGTAAACTTTCCTTCCACGACGGGGAAACAATTTTTTAACCAGTTGATTGTCGTTTGTTTGATTTCATACATGATGTCAGGTTCCTTTCCTTTTTCCCGAAGAAAATAGATCTGCTCTCTATGTACTTCTATTAAATTCAGAACTTAATTAAAAACCTAATCAGAAAGGAATCTCACAGACAAAACGAGCAAGGCGTAACATTTCCATCTCAAACATACTTTTTTTAGCAATTCCGATTGCGTAAATTTTTTAAAAGGTTTAGGTAGGAAATCCTTTTTTTCTATAGAAACAAAGAAATATATAAAAGTTAGTAAAACAAAAAATTAAAAGAAAAACGGGAGAAGTGAAATATAGCCACCAGAAACAACAAAAAAGTGAGATGTAAAAGTTTTTTAATTGTATTTTTAAAAGCTGTCTCTAGTATAGCATGCTATTTCAGAATTGATATTTGTTCCAACCCCTCTTGAGGGGGGGGGGAATTATTTACTCAAATGGGTTTTTTGTTCAGTCAATTTTGACCGATTGATATTTTCATCGTAGAGAGTTGTGAATGGTATCATTAAAAAGCCCGTCCATTGTAGAATATGGAAATAAAACGATTTTTTTAAAATACTTTTTCCAGAGCGAGTTATTGTAGTTTAAATTTTTGTGAATATAAGACAGATGTGCTTTAATTTTATTCACATTTTTCGGAATTTTGCTAAAATATGTAAAAACTGTTAACAAAAGTACTGTCGACTTTATTTTTAAAGACAAAAAAGTGTTGTTGACTATTTTGATTTAATTTTTTGGCAAAATTTTTGGCTGAATATTTCAAAATTGAGCCCTTTTCATCAAAAGGTGCCCAAATTAAGCTTCTTTAGTCCACTTCGACTAAATTTGCCGAACGAACACACCCCAAAAACAACACAATCTTTTTAAACTAAAAACGGAGCTAGTCCTACTTCCACTTCCATTGAGAGTAGTCGCGAATTAAAACTTTGCCGTTTTTGCTAACTTTCCTCTATGATAATCAAAAACGCAGCATTTATTTTTGATCTTTTAACTTACAAATTATCTAGATCTATAACATTCGAAACAATTGAGTGTTCTTAATATAGGAAAAGCAATAGCAGTGCTGGTTTTGTTGCAATCGTGGACTTTTACAATGCAAATATAATTCGGATTGTAATCGGTCGGACTTTTTTAAAAAAAAAATCGATTTTTTTTGCTAATTTAAGAACAAAACAATTCAAATCAAAGCTCAATGTTGATAGGTTCAAATGGCTTCCTAAGCAGTTCCAATTTAACTGCATTGAGTAATTGTATTGCAGTTCAAAAGAGTTGTATTGAGTTGTTTCTTTACTCGAAAGATTATGATCGCCTTAAGTTTTAAAAAGGTTTGATTTTTAAATAAACAATGGCTTATTGAATTTTGCAACAAACTTTCTCTTATTTTGGTCAACTTGTAGTTTAGTGTCAGCAATGGAAGAATGATTCTTCCTCCTCTTTTTTCAACTTAATAAATTTTTAACCTGTTTTAAGGTATTAGGCGCTAAGTGATGGTTTTCTGGCTCTTATAATAAATTTCACATTTTTTTTATTTTTAGGCATTGGTCCATTTTTCACATTTTTGCACATTATCACATTGTTGACAGTTCACATATTACATTATTGGCGCTGACAATAAGGCCATAATGAATAAATAAAAGTCTTTAAAGGCATAGAGTATGGTTTTAACGGTTTCGACGCCCCTTTCTCGAAGAATTTAACTGAATTATTTTTTAGATTTGTCTTTAACTGTCGTTTTTACTTTGTCCCTTTAGTCGTATTAAATTTCATAGATAAAGACAGGTCTCATTGGCTTTTCAAAGAATAAAAAGTGAGCCTATATTCTGTTTCGAGTAGATAGCTGATGGCTTTCATGACTCTGAAAACAATTGTTTTCAAAAACTAAAAAAAAAACACTTTTTTAATTTCGCAGTTTTGTTCTTTTTTTGTCTATTTGTTACCTAGTCTCGTTCACTACAGGTCACACATGACAGTAATGGTGGAAGTATACAAAATTTAGTGTTTTTTTTCAAAGAATTCGTTTTCAAATTATTGGCTTCCACATGAGTTTTTCGCAAAATAAAGTAAAATTAATTTTTCATTTGTCTCTGTTTCAGGTTCTCTATGTAGGCCTTAGACATATTCTGAATAATAACAGGTCTCAAGCGCTTCCTTTGGATGAATAGACGAACCTATTTAAACGTTTCAATTTGTAGCCAATGGCTTTCATGAGTTTGAAAATAACTGTTTTTGAAAACTACAGAATTATTTCTTAATTTTGCCTTTCTTTCTCTTTTTTCTCTAGTTGTTACCTATTATAATAAAAGAGAGGTCCTATAGCACATCATTGGCGTTCAACGATGGCTCAATTCGACATATTTTGAGGGGCAAAATATGGCATTACGGCTGCAACAGCGTTTTCTGACAAGTTTTAATTGAATTTTTACTTGTTGTCTCTTTGTTGTTCTTTTTGTAACAGCATAAAAAATTGAATAAAGACAGGTCTTGATGCCCTCTTATAGACAGGTGTTTGATCATGAACATATTGGATGTTTTCAATTGCTATCTAATGGTTTTCATTAATTTGAAAATAAATATTTTCTAAAAAAATATAAGCCAAATTTTTAGTTTTGCTGTTTGTTCTTTTTTGTCTAATTGTTGCCGAGGTGTTGGCGTAGTCCTATATCTTTTCTAGTGAAGTATTTGTTAAGTTTCAGCTTTATCTTGACCTTGTTTTGAATTTGTTAATAAGATTTTATTTTAAAAAATAAATTTTTGTATGTAATTAAAGTTTAATGTTATTGTTGTTTGATTTTGTTGTTCGCATTGCCTTGCTTTCTTAATAATGGCTGATCTCAACAATCTAATGAGACATTTTTTTACTCAACTGAGTTATTTGGGTTGGAGGCAATCTTTTTGTTCATATACAATTTTTTTGAAAAATACTTGGGGGTTTTCTATCTGTTCCTCATTTGGTTGACATTTATACCAAAAATGTGGATGAGCTGGGTCAGAACCTAATGTGCGAACACACATTAATGAGCCTCCTTGTTCTCATCTGCTGTGACGATTTTGCACGTTCACTTTCAGATATGGGCAAGAATTACAGAAAGTTGAGAAAAAACGATATCAGTGATTTAGATTTTATAAGTCGTGTAGAATGTACAATATTTTGCAGTGAGTAAATGACACAAATTTTCAACATATAAGCAACCAATTGCCGTAAGAAATTTTCTTCCCACATAAGGAACCCTTATTTAGTTACATAAATTAAACGAATAACTGAGTAAAAGATCATTTGTCCTCACAACTTTGTGTTCTAGAAAGTGTGTTTGAAAAACGAATACAAAATATTAAAACGGTGAAGGCGACGGAGAAAAATTTGTTTCTGATATTTGTCCAAACCTTACTTCAGCGTCAAAAGTCAGTTGCAATTGGAAAGGCTCTATTCACAATCGATACAAAAATTTTGAGACAAACTAACTAGTAAACACCTCAGTTTAAAATCTTTGTGGTATAAAAGTTTTCAAAATTCCTTTTAACTTTTCATACTAAGATTAAAATTCAACCAATTTAACAACCAGATTGTCATCCAACCTGTGCAGGAGGAATTTTCCGTCCGAGTCCGCCTTGGCAGGTGGCATGACAAACACCTCGTCAATGTGGAAGAGGAACTCTGGGGAGTGATCATTTGTGTCTTCCACTCTGATGACCACTTTGGCCACACTTGTCAGTCCGTCCGAAGACTCGAATTCGTCGTCACAAATCTCTACCTGAGTAAATGAAACAGATACTACTATGGTTATCAAAAGAATTAGTGCCAGGGAGAAGGGGTGGGGGGGGGGGGGGCTTGTAACTGTTGTAATTTCGCACAGCTCCCACTCAAAAGTTTTGAATTGAAAACACCTCCCAAACTTGAGCTCATAGAAAGAGTGGCTAATCAGGTCCCGACCCTACATCATCATTATCAACATGTAGAATGATCGCTTCACATCACCTCACGTAATTTGGCTTTAAAATGAGCTCAGAAAAATTTGTATCAAACGGAGGAACTGATAATCATTCATTGCCTTTCATTAAAAAAAAGTTTTTCGAAAAAGACAGTAGCAGATAATCAGTTTCGTAATCTAGTATTATAAAAAGTATTGAGAGTTTGGGCCACCTTTGGGCAATTCAAATTTGGATTAGCTTCCTGATTAATTGCTCTTGAACGAAGCTCATAGCAATTATTGTAAAGGTGTTGGTCTTTTTTATGCAAATTTTCCGTTTGACCGTTTTTGCGCTTTTCTTCTAGAACATTCTTTGACCTCTCAGGTGACTCTTTCACGTTTTCGTTCTTCATTTTGAGTGATCTATATTGCTCTCACTCCGAAGTGAAGCTTGTTGCTAATATAAAATCGGTTGCAGCATTGTAATAATAAGGATCTGATAGCCGAGTGGACAGTGCCTCTGGTTAGGGATAGGGAGGTAAAGGGTTCGAATGCCGGCGTGGTCAAATTTTTCTCCACCCGCCTGTCATTTGAGAGCAATTTTTCCGACATTAGTTGGTTTATGTTTACATTATTATAAACTAATTTTTCTGCGTCTATTTATAATTATCTTTAAATTTTTGGATCCAAAGGCAGGTAACTCAAACTAACTCAAAAACGCAACAATATCTTTCTCGGTCACTTTTCCATTTTTTTTAAAAAAAAACAGCAGCTAAACATCCTAAGCGAAACTCTGTTTATTCTTACTATTGTATTTCTGCTTCTACGATCAGATGAAAATGTTTTAGAAAATGAGTAATAAAAACAATAAACTTCTCCCTGAACAATGATTAACAATGATTTCCATAACTTTGGTGAACCATAAAATCAGAGATAATAAAGCAATATTAAAACTCAACTGTGACTTTTCACTCTAGATTTACCAGTTTCACCCAATTTTCTGGACAAAATTAGAGCGCTTATGTAGCCCATCATATACGGCATCATCATAAAATTGCACTTAAATAATATCGTGACGAAGCATAAAGCGTTTAAGGGTTATAAACCTTTTCCCACAACAAACGCTGGTCCTATCAAAAAGTAAAGCTTATAATCCATTTCTTAAAAATTGGATCTGCTTTAAGAATCAAGCCCACAAAAGGTGACTCGAGAAGTGAAATGAAAAGAACGTTTTAGAAGAACACAGTCAAGCTAACATTTTGCATAAAAAGACACCTACGTTTACAACAATTGCTTCAAACTTCGTTCGAGAGCAAAAGCTGCCCCTATGTAAATCGCTAACAACGTTACAACATAAATTTTATCTGCAAGCTCATCATGTCCCTCATTTGAGAATAAGTGAATTGTACATTAGACTACTGCTTTATGACTTATTCGTTTAATGAGAGATTAAAACGAAGACCATTAGCCGAGTGAAAACAATAATAACCAATACAGAGTTCGTGGTTTTTTCAAAAAATGGTGAATCAAAAACAACAGTTGCATTATAATGGAATTTTCATAGAGCCAAAAACAAGTTGTCGTTATTTAGGTATAATGATTGATAACAATCTAAATTTTGACATACTGCGAAAAAAAAACGTTAACAAAAATGGCAAATGCTATTACGTCAATTTACTTAGTAAGACATCTTCTACCATTAAAAGCAATAATCGGTCTTTTTAAATCACTTGTTTTGTCCTATCTCAATTTCAGTGCAATTTTTTTCCAATCGTTGTCGGTTACGTCACTTCAGAGAGTTAAAAGACAAATAAACCGGGGAATAAAGGTTTGCCACTTGCGCAAAAAGTTTGACAGTGCAAGAGATCTTTTGTTGGAAGACAAAATTTTATCAGCAGAGCTTTTCATTAAAAAAGTTTGTCTTCTTAAATTTTTTGACCTCCTCTCACAATATAAAGAAAGCAGTCGAGAAACCAAAAACTCCTCATTCAGGATTTTTGGAAAGTACGAATAGAACAAAAACTCCAGAGCTGTCCAGTTTTTTCCAAATAATAAGTGCAAACTGGTCACTGATCAGAAATTTTTCTAGGATGTGGAATAATTTACCAATTGAAATCCGAAAAGAAAAAGTAAATAAATTTAAGGAAAATCTAAGCAGCGAAATGGTCAAACTGCACTAACGTGTTCCAATAGATAGACAAGTACGAGGCTTTAGGACTTTTTTCTACTGAAGTATAAAGACCAAACTATTCATATATTTACTAGGCGCTTTTAAAAATGTAAATATTTAACCAAACGTTTTTGTTATGGTTATAACTTTAAATTTACATTTTTGAAGATTAAAAAATATCAAAAATCAGTGTTCAAGGGTGGTGAGTTTTCAAGCGTACGTGATCTCAGTAACCAATTTTTAGAAAAGACTATATCTCACCGAGGATAATATGCGAGGACGTCTAGCTGTGCGATTGAACAAATACGAATAATCAAAGAATTGCAGTCGCAATTCTTACAAAAAAATCCGGACAATTTTAGGCCATTTTAAAAAAAATTATTTTGTAATGCTTGAGCACCGTCGTAAGACTGTGAGATCGTCGACTTGGATACACTTATGAGCTCAAACAAATCTCAAATTAGAATTTTCGATTCATATCAAATTTTGGGTCTTTCCTATTATAGCCCCCCCCCCCCGTCATGAAATCATAGCACCCCCATTATGGTATGTTTACCATGATTGGGGGGGGGGGCTATAGGTTATCTGACCACTAAGCTGGGGGACTGTAATGGGAAAGACCCCAAATTTTTCCAAAATTCATCGGACTTATGAGTCATAAAAGCAACGCACTACCTCGAGGGTAAAAGAATCATACCATGAATTACGAAAATAAAATGAACTAATTTACCCAAACCTAACTTTTCAGCCTCCATAAATTCCGGGCAATTATTCCTGAAGCGTGAGAACTTATGAGCAAAACATGGACAGCGTATTTTTACTAGAAAGTTCGTAAAACCATAAACTGGCGTAAATTGTTATTTGCCTGGTGGCTAATGAAAATCGAACTTGATCGAGCATTAAAACTTCAGACATGCAGCAATAAAATTGAGATATTTATGACAGTTTCGAGTCTTACTTATCATTAATTTAAATCCAGAACGAGTTTCAAATCAAACTACCTTTGAAAACTGGCTACCAGAACCATAATCAATTATGTTGTTTTAGTGTTTTCGATATTGCCCAAATCTAGCTCAAGTTATCAACCCAATTTTCGGTACTTAGTAAATCCTGCCGCCGATAACTCGCAACCCTACTTTCTCTAATTTAATTAATCTCGCTCAAGCTAGGGTTGGTATAAAGACTTTACGGAAGACTACCAATTCCAAAACAAATATGCCTGATGATTACAAAACGACTACCCCCCCCCCCAACACACACAAAAAATTTAAGGGTTCACTAAAATGGGAGGCCTAAACTTGAAACCATTATAGCAGCATTTAGTTATAAACAGATACAATTTTATAGAAAACGATCACACGAAAAGATACAAAATGTGAGGCTAATACACCCATTATGAGAAAGATTAAACATAAAAAAGTAGTCGCGGGTTGAATTTGAAGTTCATGGTATGAGAAATAATGAAAGAAAGGGAGCAAGGTTGAGTTTGAGTTGAAAGGGATCGAGGGTGACACAATTCGCATGTGGTCTGACACAAATTGTGTTGAGTAGTTTGAAGCCCTAATTGGACCAATTTCAGCCCCAAAACTTCCCTCAAAGTTTGTAACTCGCAACCATTTTCAATCGACCGTAAGTGTAAACAGGGCGACATTCAAAAACTGTTCAAATAGCATAAGCCTCTCTTTTGACCGAAATTTCTGGTTGTCCCGCTTTTCCCTCTTTTTTTGTCACGATTATTTCACACCTATGCCGTTTCACCCCGATTTTAATTCGTTATAAAATTGGTAAAATTAACACTCAAAATAAGGGTTATGCAGAGTTTGGGTACAGAGTTTAGGGGCTAATACTGCAAATTTATGAAAACAAAAGTTGAACAAAGCATGATTAATAATAAAAATAAATAATTTTTGACAGATTCTTTAAAAAAATATTCATTGTAAAAGTGGCTAATACACAAAGCCTGTTTTCAGCGCTCTGAAACAAGATAGTGAAATAATGACGTCATCAAAAGTTACTCTAAAAAAAGGGTTCAGGGCATATAAAACTGTTATTTGGACCGAAGGTGTTTACTGCCAGAAATCTGGAAAAATTAATCAATTCTACACCGCGGGTGCACTCGAAAATTACTTCTTTTGTAAAGTTTGGAATAATTTGAGCATGAAATTACGCGGCGAATAAAAGCAAAACTGAAACATTCAAACTCAAAAACCCTAAAAATGTGGACTAAAGTAAAAAAAAAACCCTAAATTTCTCAGAATTATTTCCAAGGAAAACTCACGATGACGAGAAATAAATGGCCAGACAAATCCACGTCGGCTAATCGGCCTTTCTACCAATCAAAACACCTGTCCTAATTCGAGAACCCGTGCCAGGGCTACCCCCACTGCTGTTAGTGTCTCGAAGGAGTTATACGCCGGTGTGTTGTTTTATAATAAGGAGTCTATTTTGATTTGTCCCCTCGGACCACATACAGTTTAATTTATCCCTCTCTCTTCAATTGACAGACGTTCTTAGTTAGCTCCAACGTGTAAATTGAGACAAAATATTTGGCCAAATTGTCAACTCAATGACTGCGTGGCCGGACTTGAAACACAACAAAAACTCCTCAATTGTTTTGTGAACTGGAAAACTGTTTTTATTACTGAACTGGGCTTTACTGTCTTGCACTATACCGTTTCCAGGTGTTTTTTGGAGTCAAATGTGTAAACTGGAAACATTGAAATCTCACAGAATTAATTTGCAATACCTGCTAATAAGCTATACCTGCAAGTTTCAAATTCTTACGTCACTAAAACGCCTCAAAGTTTGACAAAAGTTTCTAGTAGAAGTTTTGTTTCAATCAACTTTTCAATATTTGGCAGTGATCTTGTTCGTTTAGGATTTAAAATCCTGCAAAATATCAAGAAAATTTCCCGAAAGTTTCCCCATTGATTAGGAAAAACCCATTGATGTATTGAGTAAGATCTGACAATTTTCCATCAATATAGTCTTTTTAGCACTCCTCAGAAAATACATAGCCTGACTAAGACTTCGCTATACACTTTTCTGAAAAAAAAACTTCTCTGATCGAGAATTGATTCTATTGAATTGCAAAAAATTGAATCTATGAACAATGAAAGAACGACAACACAGAAATAAGAAACGCCTAATACGGCTCATTTAAGACCTTGCTACGTTGTACGCATAACAGCCCAGGTCGAGGTGTCCAGAACGAAGTGACCTCTGATCAGACCATCTTTAAGACCTTACATGAGCTCGAATTAGATGGTCTGGAAAATGTTTCGAGCGCATTTTTGTCCGGGCAATGGTCTGGAACTTGTCTGATCAGAGGTCACTTCGTTATGGGACGGTATGATCAGAGACAACTTCAGTCTGGACCTCAACATGGAAGGTATATCTCGGAGTTTTAATGATAATATTCAATTCAATATGACAATTTTAGAGCTTAAATATTCCCACAAGTTCGAGAAAAGGGCAGATGAATTTGACATTTTAAATCCTTGACTTGTAACGCCAACGATATCTTGTGATCTTAACTGTCATAACATGTTCGGTTTGTCAATCAAACGAACTAATACGAGACTTCATACGGAGCATCCTTGATTATTTCCAACGCAAATAAACAAACCCAAACCTTTGAAACTAAATTCATGTGATTTCTACACTATTCAAAGTTGTTTACCGCATTGTTGTTTATTTATTTAAATCTCGGTTTCGATCATCCTAACAACGGTATTTTCTAAGCTTTCTGAAGACTTCTAACAAACCCTCTTTATATTATAAAACAAATCAATCTAAATGTGAATCTGAGGCAAATAAACGGCTCAATTTTAAATCTTGCAAAAATATCAAGAAAATGTTTTCAAGAAATTTTTTCGAAAGTTCCCCATTGATTCCAAAAAAAACATTCATCAAGTAAGATGTGACAATTTTTAGTCAAAACAGTCCTTTTAGCACTCCTCAGAAAATGCATAGCCTGACGAGACTTCGTTATACACTTTTGTGAAAAACACTTCTCTGTTCGAGAATTGAATCTATTGAATTGCAAAAAAAATTGAACCTATGAACACTGAGAGTATGACGACACAGTAATAAGAAACGCCTCCTGCGAATAAACGTACGTCATTTAAGACGTAGGACAACCAAACACTTGAAATATAAAACTGACTATCAGAATTACCAAAAAAGTATTTGGAAGTCAACAACAAAAATAATCCAAAAGCAGAAATGGCACAAAATACACCCGAAATTTCCTTTGTTTATCTTAAAAATAACGAACTTGAGTCATAAAAACAACAAGTTGGTAGAATGTTGCTTTTAATTACTGAACCTTTTGACTTCGTAACCAAAACAAAAATAAATAAAGTCAATAAAAAAAAATTTATCGAAATTTTCAAAATTTGTACTGAAAATGTCTACAAAAACTATAACTTGTAGAAATATAAATTGCTCGATAGCATCTTCAACGCTATACAAAGACAAACTATAACCACAATTAGAAAAAAAACAAATAAACAACCAGTGGAAAACGGAAAAGGAAACAGAATCGTGCAAAAAAGAACCAGAAAATTTTAATAAAGAGATATAACAAAAATCCAAAATATAATAGCCAAAAAATTATAGAAAATGCAGACAGGGGATGGGTGATGTGGGGAAGGGGCAGCTAAGGGCACAAGGTAGATCGGGGTGGCGGGGATGGGATTAGGTGCTAAAGTGAAATTTTATTGTCTAAAGCTCAAAAGCAGAAGTCAAATCTGCATGAAACTAATACTCCTCTTCGGGTCATAAAAACAAAAAGAAAACAGCAATTCTCTACAATTTTTGTACATGTGATGTTTTCGTAACCAAAACCAATCACTATCTCTACACATCATATATTCAATCGACATTGCGCAATTGGAAAACAGGCACCTCCATTGGAAAACAGGCTAAAGTGAAATTTTATTGTCTAAAGCTCAAAAGCAGAAGTCAAATCTGCATGAAACTAATACTCCTCTTCGGGTCATAAAAACAAAAAGAAAACAGCAATTCTCTACAATTTTTGTACATGTGATGTTTTCGTAATCAAAACCAATCACTATCTCTACACATCATATATTCAATCGACATTGCGCAATTGGAAAACAGGCACCTCCATTAATTAAGCTTAAAAATAGATTATTTTGCAAAATTAACAAAACGGGAAAAATTGAGGCAGAAATGCAACAATAATGCAATTAAAACTCAAGTTCGCATTAGAACATAATCGACGCCAGCTTTCAGATCAAATAACAGCTTTCAAGTTTACAAAGTTAATTGCCTCAAGCCAATTTGCTTAAACCATTATTTTAAAACAAACCCACACAGCTTACGTGATAAAAAAAACATTTCAAAAAAGATGGGCAAAAAAATTCTATTCGGCC
>NC_134474.1:8829185-8968948 GCF_964194025.1 Convolutriloba macropyga | reverse complement strand
TAGTTTAGATAAGTTAGATAAGAAGGAGGGACATTTATGGGATCAAAAAATCTCAAAATGGCCTCTTCACCGTGAATGTTAACAGCAGAAAAAATGCACAATGTTGTTGAGGGAGGTCATTTTAAATTAAAACGCCAATAGGAAAAAGAGATGAGAAATTGTTACCTCTAATTCGAATAGGTCGCTGCTCAGAGTCTCTCTGTCCAGGACTTCTGATGTACGAATAGAACCTGAAACAACAGTGAAAGAAAGATATTGTAAATGAAAGAGGATCTATTCTATTTCGCCCCCTTATCATATACCATAATGTAACACATCATTTCTACCGGAAGAGAGAGAGAGAGAGAGAGAGAGAGAGAGAGAGAGAGAGAAAGGAGAGAGGGGATAGGAGTAGGTGGGTCATGAAAGGTGTTGCGGATCATAGCAATACATTCATGAATGCAAAATGCAACTAACAAACTACAAGAATATATATATATATATATATATATATATATATATATATATATATATATATATATATATAGCCATCGGATTAAAAGTTTTCAAACTGTTTCTTCAGCTCGGTTGAGTTTGAGAACCATATTGCATTTTCAATGATAAGATGCAACCTTATGAAAGCAAAAAATTTGTTCACGTGCGATTGGAAACCTTTCCGAAACGTTTTGAATTCAACAATCATTACTCAAAATGAATGAAAATTTCTCACTTTTTTAAGTCAAGTACAGCTTTTCGATTTCTTTCGATATCAGTAAATGAGCACTGTTTAGGTGCTTAACGGATATCGAAAAACTGATTATCCAATATTTTAAAACTAAAACTGAACACAAATTCCATATCAATTTATACGCAAAATCAGGCAGCCATTTCGAAAAAAAACTATACCGCTTTTTTAAACGAAGTTCCGCTTAAACTGATCTATTCAATTGACAAACTGGTTTGATGTGCGTTTCTGTGAAACCAAAAATTTGATTTGTGCTACTTTCAACTAGAATGACCTCTGTATTTGAGTTTCTAAGACAAACCACGAAATGAAGGAGCTGTTACAAAAATCAACAAAACCTCTTTAAGTTACCTGGCTTGATAAGTTAACTTTTAAAGTAATTTTAGGGTGAGCTCTGATAAATACTGAGGGTCTGATAGCGTAAGTTTTCTGGCAATTTTTGGGTCAAATAACAAGAAATTTGGGTTAAATTTTAGTGAGATGAGGTCGGCAAAACTATCTGAATGTTTCAATTAATTTAAAGATTTCTTTCATGAAAGTTTACCTAAATTTCTTTCGGTGTGAGAAAATATAAAATACTCAAGTTTTTGATAATATCAAATCAAAAGAATCCAAGAATTTGAGCATCAGTCAAATTAACAGGAATTGGAAAAAAAATATGATAATTTTAAACTGATTAGAGGACAATTAGTGAAATCTTAGAAAAAGAGTGTAACAAAATGTAAAGACTATTTGAAGCAAATGACAAAATTGAGGAAACTTTTTAAATCATGACTAATTTTTTTTGATCTTGATGCAAATTTTTGATCTTGATGAAATTTTTTTGATCTTGATGATTTTTTTGATAGTTATTTTTTACAGATGAACATTAATATTAAATTAACTAACCCTGGGTTGGGTCAATTTTGAAGTAGTAGGCCGCTTCTGAAGATCTTTTGATTCTGAAGTGGAATTGACCTCCACCATCTCCACCATAACTGCTGTACTCTGAAATCGAAACGTTGATTCTACTCCAATTTAAAATTAGATTTCAAATACTCATATTTTTTCAATTATTAATCGCTCAACTTTCATTCTATTCTGGAAATTATTCACACACAATAAATATTGTTCCATCCATTTGCCCACAAAAATATCTCTTCGCATTCTTAGCTTCATGCCAGAATTCCGTCAGGTATACAGAACCGCAAAATTTAGCACCCGTCCTTTTTACGGGTGTCAGGAAAATTTACCCAATTCCATTTTACCCAATGCCATTTTACCCAATGACAACTCACCCAATTTACTCTATTGCTAAATTTACCAGAACGACTATGAAGACGACTACATAATTAAATGGCCCGTGGGACTTGATATGAAACTATCACAACCGAACATGGGATTAACCGACAATATAATTAAATGACCCGTGGAACTTGACATGACACATACAACCGAACATGGGATTAACCGACAATATAAATAAATGGCCCGTGGAACTTAATATGGAACTATCATAACCGAACATGGGATGATATTGTACACATAAATACTTAAAATCATCTTTTTAAAAACTGCTAATTTGTAATTGGATAATTGAACGAAAAGATCAAAGAGCATTGGGTAAGTTGGTATTGGTTAAAGTGGCATTACGTAAAATGACAGGTTGGGTAAAAAGCCGTAGGGTAAAATAGCATTGGGTGAAAATGAATTGGGTAAAATGTCATGGAACCTTTTTACGACGTAAAACTCGACGTAGACCGAAAAATTACTACAACTTTCAATGAATATTTGAAGTTAATTTTTAGACCAGTATTTCCCTAGTCTAATACTCTAGTAAGTGGCTCACCGCTTACCTTTAATCATAATGTCTAATTGACATACTCAATTTTACCCTTGCGGCGGTATTAAGAAAATTGCCTCAATGAGTGAAATGTTTTTGCGCCCGGCCAAATAAAAATTTCATTTACAATTAAACTTTACTTTTCAATATCCTTCCTTTTAGTGCCAAAATTGAATGAACCTCCTCAACTTGACACTGAGAATAAATTCAAGCCTATATTTTCTCACAACTTAAGATGCAGGTGAGAGTATTAACGTAGGAAAAAACAGTGAAAACCTGCAAAAATTTCAAAAAGTGATTTAAAAATTCAGCCCAAAATTGCAAGTATACTGGGCGATAATTTTGTTTTCACCTGGAGTATTAGTTGATGCTCTAAACTGACTGCTACAGACTTAAACATCGACATTTTTAAAAGAGAAGAAAACATTTAGGAAAAACTCACAAGTTTATTTAGTCGAATTAGTTTATTTAGTTTATTTATTTAGCCGAATTATTTAATATGCAAATTAAACTCTTAAAGATTATCAGCATCCAGCAACTGAAATGCTTGTCAAAAAAGGGAAATGCAATTAAAACAGTTAAAAATCTGGAACAGATTATAGTGAAATTTTGACCAATCGAAATTTTTCAATTTCTAAATATGAAAGCAAGGGTTACATTGTGACAATGCACGAATGAGCTAAGATTTCCCAGAAATAATAAATGAAAAACCTTTTTGTCGAAGTACAGTAGTGCAACTGTTAGAATTACATTCACAATTGCATTTAACTTGCAGGTCTTCAACACAAAAACAGAAAAAACAAGTTCTTACTCAGCCTCGAGCACAGCAAGCTCCAATAAATTTCATCGCAGAAAACATGTATTTTGTGCCACGGTTAGCATCTAAAATTTTGCAAGAACAAAGCAATTTTTCTACTATAACGAAGCAATAAAATTCATATTTTGAAACATTTTTGCGCCATATACAGCATCTCATCTCCGGCAACAAACTGCTGCGAAATCGGCAAAAATCTCAGAAATGTCAGTTTTCATCTTTTATATGAAAGAGCATGACCCTTAAGTTTTTGCAAAATATTTTTAAAAAATGTTGATTGAAAAAATTTGTTACTGCGACCAAAAAGTTTACAAGTATTTGTCACTTTTAAGTTGATTTGTGGGAAAGTTCGAAAATGAAGTTAAAAAACGGGAGAACTTTCACAGCTGATTTTTACTGCCTAATTAGTACACAAAAGCTTGGTTACAAACGGTATGGTCTTGAGTTTCTTGAAAAAGCAAGACTCGACAAAAATTTTTTTAACATAACTCCCTAACGTCGGACGAATTCCTCCCAGCTCATATGTAAAGCGTGATTTTATTGTCACCTGTTTTAACCGTGGAGCTGATTATAGCACATGCTATCAGGTAAGTTCCTACGTTAGGGGGCAATAAATTCACAAAGGGGTTATCAGAGCTTATTTTTTGTCGCCTTTTTGTTTGATTTTTAGCAGTAAACTGCCGCTAAATGATTTCAGCTTAAAATTGTGAACAAATGTAATTTAGATCACAAAAATCACCGAAAAAATTTTGTGGATAAAAAAGATACATGAGTTCAATAATTGCTTTAAAGTTCATTCGAGAGCAATTATTGGCAAAAAAACTATACCGTCGGTAAGAGCTTCGCTCAATTTCGTTTCGGGGCTCTCAAAAAGTTAACGGATTTGCGTAATGTTCACAGTTCTTCCTATACCAAAAGATGAAGAACTTGGGTACTTTATTCTTTGCGGCTGTGCAAGAATTTTTCACCCAACTTTCAGTGTCAAGGTCGAATAAAAATTTTGTGGAACTCATAAATAAAGTTCATACCCGTATTTCTGTTCACGTCCGCATCTGTAGCTCCAATCGTGCCCACATAAGTACCATCCGGTCTCTCCTCGTCCAGCCTCACATCGAACACGGGCAGATCTGGCATGGGTGGGTTATCGTTCACATCTTCTATCTCGATACAGAGGAATAGCATTGCCCTTTTGGGCACAGCTGCCATGTCGTGTGCTTTTATGTCCAGCCAGTAGTACTGCTGCGTCTCACGATCGAACACGTCCATTGTGTGGATTTCACCTATTGTGAACAAAATTTAAAATTCCAGAATTATTTCAAAATGAATTTTGAAATGAGTTGCACATTTTACTTAATAGGGATGAAAGCTGAAAAAATACCGCATTAAAACATTCTGAAATTCTTATGACTATAAAAAATGCAAACAAGTTTAGAACTTTGACAATCTGAAATTCTTTTAATTATCTTGAATTCTGAAATTAGAAAATTTGACATAATTAAAAAAAGTTTATCAAAAATAGAACTTATGATTCTGAAATCTTTTTTTTACTATACTGAATGTTGAAATGGGGTCAAAGATTTGACCTAGCGAGAAAAAAGTTTAATTAAAATAGATTTTTTCCAACATTCAAATTCATTTAAATATTCCCATGTCAGCATATTTAGAGCTTTAAAATAAAGAATTTCGTTTCATTATTTTGAAACCATGAAATTGCTGTAGAAGTCTGTGATGTGATCGCGTGAACTTAGTAAAAAAAAACATTACTAGTAAGTTGATATTACTTGCCCTGTAATGGCACAAAACTTGAAGCTTGGGGTGGGGTGTGTAGCGTACTGAGAGATGAGAAAGGGGGGCAATGACTCAAAATATCGCGCCCCTTTTGGCATATTCTGCATGTTTGAATCAAACTGGAATCATACAAGAAGATGCAAAAAAGTCCCTTTTCCTTTTTTAAACATCCTTAAGGTTATAATACTAATATTGCAATTGATTGACAGCGGAAATCGCCAGCTGTTTACCCCTTTACTGGGTTATATTGCTGAAAGCAACTAAAGTACCCTATAATAGTAACTCAAAGTATAATCCTCTCGAATAAAGGCGATGTGTTCCTCAAATCCATCCCAATCCGGGCCTACTAACCACAAATTGACAACAAATGCATAATTTAACAACCAATTCTCGAAAAGAAAGATTACTGAAAACAAATACTAAACACAAAGAAAGCAAAAAATCTGCAGCAATGCAAAAACTAGTTCAAACAGTCGGAGTCCGGTGGCCTACAAGTTCAAAAATTAACAAATAAAAAACAGATCAGTGGCTAAAAGAACAAAAAAAGAAATCAAATTTATAGAAAAAAAGCAATTCAAAAAGACTTTCCGGGAAAGTATACCCACTTAGGGAAAAATACATTACCCTGCTGAAGTTACATTTGCTAATTTTGAGGCTGTTTTGGCCTTTCGTGCTCAACATTACTTCGTCGAAATTTCCCACTTAACTTCATTGTTACCACGGTGGATAAATACACGCTAAACATAGAAAAGGAGATGGAAAGAACATGAATTTTGTCGCTACCGCAATTTTCAACATTAAATTAGCCCAAATCTTTAGCCTCGAATATAATTAGTGGAGACCAAACTCAGAGACCTATGTCTGTTTGTGAGCCGTGATATGGATAGCTGCAAAACTGCTAATTGTTTCCTTAATCTACAATTAGTTATGACAGGGATATTTCTGTAATTAATCACCAATTACGTTTTCTTTCATTTCGTTCTATTCTATTTGATATGTTCATAACAATCGCGGATATTTATAGAGGACGGCAGTGACGAAATCTTGTCATTGTTGTTCTAGCATGATCAAACAGGCACCGCGGTCAAATGTCACAAATAATTTCAAAATTGAATCAAATTTGAACTAAAATCGCTCACTGATACAAATTTTCGTGCACGCTTACAACCCTTTATCTTAAAATATTGCCATGAATATCAATGATATTTTTGGGCAGACGTAAATTTTGCAACGTGGTGCAAACATTAAAAAACAAGTTGTGCAGAAAAAATGAGTGGCTCAGCGCTAGGACTGCTTGACTAAAAACAATTGTTTACTATAGTAAAACCATTGATAAATTTTCCAGATCTCGAAAAAGCTTTTTAAAAAACTTAAAAGACGAGCAATCAAAAAGGATTCTTATCGAAAAGACGGCAACATCTCTTATAATATTATTTCAGTTAGCTTAGTATTAACAAAAAGTACTGCCAGATTACCGCCGCAAACTTTCAAAAAAAATTGGTACTCAAACCGTAAAAAAATAAACACACTGCGTTTGGGCAAACATTTTGGTAATAAACGTTTCAACTATGCAGCTTAAATTCCTATCTTATAATTTGGAAATCAGAGTATTAAACCATCTCAATGCAAAAGTTAAAAATTCGAGGATTCTTTCCACATTTGATTGGTTCGGACTAAAAAAACACGAGACGAAAACTTTCAAACTCAGCCGAAGGAAAATAATAAAGAAGTAAACAATGGCGGAACAAAACCATCATTTCATCGAGCATTCAATTAAAAAAAATACAGCTGAAATCTTAAGCAGACTCAAATATATAAAGAGCTACGTGAAGTGCAGCATCTCGGCCAATAAGGTATGTGGCTTTTCAGTGCACGTCTTGTAAGTAGGATAAAAGAGTTTTGAATCGTCTCAAGACCTACAAACGAAACTACTACAAAAAATATCGTACTAACTCTTTGCTGTAAAGAACGCTGCAACAGCTCAAAAACGAAAGGAGAGAGAAACTTAATAGATTGAACTAATTAATAATAAAATTTTTATAACGAATCATCGCAATCGCTTACTATGAAACACCATCTCATTAAAGACAGAAGTTATTGGTAAAAATAAAATTGCTTGCAACCACAAAAATTCTTGAAAAACTCACATTTGTAACTAAAAAAATATATACTGTAGTGAGCAAGAAAACAACAAAGCGGTGGGAAACACATTATGAAAAATTCAAGGGGTTCAGCTTTTCTGGTAAAGATGAGATCGGTAGCCCAATCCCCCCAACACCTATAGAAAAGATGTTTTTGACTAAAAGACTTACTTTTTTTAAATTATAAAATCAGAAACAAAAAAACAGAGCCAACCAGCCATAAAAAATTACGCAATAATTTTCCTGAAAATCTTGGCATAGCTGAGCATGCAATAAATAATTACTAAAAACAGAGATGAGAACAGTCAAAAACTTCAAATGGGTCATTCTGCGAGACATTCGAAACGTGGAAAAAATTACAAGCAGAAAGTTAAGGTCACTTCAAAACAATCTTTTGTTGGCAATCGAGGTTGCAACCCAACATCATTTTAACGAGCAAAAGAAAAATATAGTTGCAAAAAGCATAAAAATTAAAGTCTTCCGGTTTTTTGGGCGAAGACGCTGGCTGTAAAACAGATCGAATTCACCACAACATATTAGAGACAAGTTTTACAATAAAGCTACCATTTGTTGAGTTTCATTTTATGTCTTTATACTTTAGAATACACCTCTAAAACAAACAATAATGAGAGAAGTCAAGCAATAATCAATGAGTAAATTGGAGAATTAGAAATTTTGAAAAAACTCAAGACCATACTTAACTTACACAAATGTCAAAACTGAAAACCATCAGCCGGGGGGGGGGCATGAGGACATTTACAGAAATGAAAATGATGAGTGGAAAAGAAATCAATCGACGATAAAGGTTATGTAAAAAAACAACAGTAAACAAATGATAAAAACAACTGTGTTTAGTTAATGAAAAAATAGCTGTAAAATTTCGCAAATTGTATGGCATCATATCGAGATAGTAGAATGATACGTGATTCACATTATTAATTTTCTCAATGTAATTCAAAATTTATGTGACCACCACTCCGAGTTTAAAAATATTTTTCATAAAACATTTTTCAGAACAATTGCTATCAATTAGTCTTTTTTATAGTCCAGAGATTAATTGATGGCGGAATAATTTTTTATATTGGTATCTTAACTGGCGGATAAAACACAGCATCATTCTTTTTCAATGATCGAATCTAAATTTTTGTTGGCATCATTATATATTTCTATAAAATTATTCAAGTTTTAAAATTTACCGTTATCTTTAGTTCTGTCTGCAAAATATTATTCCGAACAATAAAACTGGTATTTATAAACAGAAATTTTGTATAAATTATAAGTTCCTTAGCACAACCTATATACCCCACACATCAATAAAACATTAAATTGTTCAGTTAATCTGGTAATGCGCAATCAACCTAAAAATCTGCCTTATTTCTTTAATAGCAACCTAATTCAATGTTTCTATGACAGATTGCCAAGCGAATTGTAAGACTCCAAAAGGCGTTAAGCGTTTCCTTTCATTCAAAAACACCGATATTTCAAAACAAAAACAGTTTTATTTTTATTTCTTTGTTTACTCAAGATCGTACGTCTTTCCCGGACCGCGCTGAAATTAGGTGCGACTGTTGAACAAATACACGCGTTTACGAGTCAATGAACTTTCTATATTGCGCGCTTTTATTTTCAAATTAAAGGAACAAATGAAATTGTCTTTTGTATAGCCTTGTCCTAAACAGGTAAAATGGGAGTGTATTTTTGTTTATTTAATTCTACTCAATTGAACACAATTTGGAATTTCTCTTTCAAGTGCTAATTCAATTAAACTCAACTGTGGCTTATGATTTGCGCATCAATTTTTAAAAAGTTGGCCAGGAAAAATAGATAAAAAAGGAAAAATATAAATTGATCGGATGACACAAAGATAAGATAAAAAGGCGGATTTCAATCAATTTTCCAGCATTACGATTTATAATGAAAATTTTCTACTGCAATATAACTATAGAGAATTCATTCAAGCAGCGTTAATAAAAAAGTTGAATAAAAAAGTTATCACCCTTGTTTAATGAAAATGAATGAACAATTTCATTTACAAAATTGTCAAATAAATATCCTCTATATTAACCAAAATGTCTTCTAAAAAATAAGATCTTCAAGTTTTACTTCAAAAAATTAGAACTTGAAGATAAGTAGAACAGGACATGATCAGTTTAATATTCAGACAAACAATCCAAAAATGACGTCACTAAAAGTTCTAAAAAATATTGCAATTTTCAGCAGTTAAATCGCATTTTGTTAATCTCAGGTGAAAACTTTTCAAAAACAGAATTCCTAAAAACAATATTTCTATTACTCTTCTGTATACTCCTGGTAAATCAAAACTTCGAATTTTACAACAAAGGTGGCTCGTTTACAATGCATGAACTTATATCAAATTTATGATATGAAAAGCTAAAAAAACTCAGGATAATTAATAATTTTAATTTAACAAATAATTGTCTTGTTCTGTCCCCTAAAATTACTTCAAATCTGGTAACGAGTATTTGAGCCGCTTGGCAAAAACAATTATCTCATAAATTAGGGTGAGAAAAATTAGAGAACGCGTTTTGCTGCGAAGCTATTTGTATCAAAAACAAACATATAGGTATCAAAAATTGAAATAGATCAAATTTGGAAACTTTAGAAAAAACTAACCAGTAATTTGGTTGAGAGAAAACCGCCCATGGCCGTCGCCACCAACTATAACATATCTAACGTGACCATCTATACCCGGGTCGTAATCGACCGCAAAAACGCGAGTAACCAGCGACCCAATCGGCTCATTCTCTTTGATCTTCGCCAGAACATACTGAGATTCGTTTTGAAATTCAGGCGCATAAACGTTCTCATCAACATCCGTCACTTCGATAACGACATTCGCTGAAGCTGAGAGAGGTTCCGAAGCGGAGTCCCGAGCAATGACCGACAAATTGAGAACCTTTTGAGTTTCATAGTCCAGACTTTTTGCCAAGAGAATAACGCCAGTTTCCGAGTCTAATCGCAGCATATGATGGTCGCCAAAACCAAACGAATAAAAAACATCGCTGTCTAAATCTACGTCAAATGCTTTAACTTGAACAACAAAAGCGTTGATCGGGTAATCTTCTGGAATTCGCAATTTGTACAAATCTGAGTAAAACCGGGGTGCGTTGTCATTGACGTCTTTGACTGTTATGTTTACAACCGCGTGAGATTTCAAACTTGGGCTACCAAGATCTTTTGCTTCTACTTTCAGAACATGAAAACTTTTTTCCTCGCGATCTAATGACTTGTTTTGAAATAATTCTCCCGTTTTAGAATTTATATAAAAATAATCACTTTTTAAGGGTAGACTGTACGTAACTTCGGCATTTAGACCAGAATCGACGTCAACAGTTTTTACCTGCAAAATTGGTTTTGACTGAATTTCATTTTCGTTAATTTCAGCGACGTACATTTTCTGTTGATTACCTGAAAACAGAAATTTGGGCGCGTTGTCATTTTGGTCCACAATTTTAACAGTAACTTTAGCTGAGTAGTTATGATATGGTGGCGATAAATCAAAAGCAGTAAGAGTTAAATTGAAAACTTCAATTGTTTCGCGGTCAAGTGGTGACAGAGTTTTAACGTGAACTAAAGTTGTGGGGTTCGGATCTGAATAAGTGACCGAATTGTCGAAATCTAAAGTAAAACATGCCTCTTCGTTCCCTTCAGTAATTGATGACGTCAGCATAGCGGCAAATCCTTTGTCTGCTTCCTGACCTGATGGAATAAATTCAGACATATGGAACGAAAACACAGTGCTGCCAATGGGAACATTTTCCTCAATTTCGAAATAATTTCGTTTTTCCGCAATTTCAATTGTGGGCTTATTTTTATTTTCACAACAAGGCTCGAAACTTGATGTTTGATACTTCTGCAAGGCTTTTGTTTCTTTCTGCTTCAGTTTTTTCATCTCATTAACAATGTTTTCGGCTTCAGATTTCTCGCAGTTTACAGATGATCCACTGCTTGAGGAGACAATTACTTCGATTGAAAGCGGTTCAGACTGAAAAAAACCGTCATCAGCAATAACCGACAACTTAAAAGTCGTCACCTCTGACAACCGATAGTTGTTCCACTTCGGCGAAAGACCGAAAGAACCTGTAATAGAATTTATTTCGAATATTTCATCCTCGTTGCCTTCGGAAATTTGGTATTTAACCTGTTTTCCGTCAGGGTCGATAGCCTCAACACTAACCAAAGAAGTTGGCGCAATATCATATGATATCTGAACAGTGCACGAACGCTTTGTAATTAAAGGCTTTTCATCGTTTGTGTTGTAAATTGAGATCGTAATTTGTTCATCAGAAGCCCTCGAAAATGGAACTCCTTTGTCATCAATTCTCACAAAAAGATAATATAAGTCTGGCATTGTTTCATAGTCTATTTTTCTTAGCGCAACAATTGATCCGTTTGGATGAATGAAGAAAGGAATATTGTTGTCCGAAAAACTTCCTAGCATTTTGTACAGGAAACGAGAATTGTCAGGAGATTTGTACACATCGTTATCCCCAGAAGTTAACCGACCAATTTCGGAACCAATAGCTACGTCCTCATCAATAATGAACGATGTTCTAGCGGTAACAGGAGCATGATTATTCTCATCTTTAACAATAAGGTTAAAAATTGCTGTTTCAGTTTTCTGAGCACCGAAAGTAGCTTGGTCAGTAGCACTAATATTCAGGTAGTATTGAGGTTCCAGGGCTTGAGAGAGAGGAGATGCTTTAAACAACCAGCCGTTATTAGCATTTAACCAAAAATTTTTGAACTCGTTGCCTGCTAAAATTTCATATTTTAGCTGAGAATTCTTGCCGATGTCTTTGTCAGAAGCCACGGCTTGAAAAAGTGGTGTAAAAGGTGGTAACACTTCGGAACATTGGTGATTGAAGTGGCTCCCAAAAACTGGCCTGTTATCATTCGTATCAATAACCTGCACAAAAAGATTGTAATAACTTGTACGCGTAGGTGAACCGTTATCAGAGGCCACAATGGTAAGATTGTATCCATCTGGCATGTTTTCGCGATCTAACGAATGAGCAATCTTCAAGTCCCACAGAAGAGGATCCTTTGGGCTCTGCATGACCTGAAAGTGACCCATAGGATCTCCGGAATAAACCCTCACATCTTTTATTTCACCGTTATTTCCTTTATCCCTGTCATAAACTGTTAGTATGGCATAAAGACTTCCTTTCAAGCCGTGTTCAATAACAGCTGGCAAGTGCGTAAGGCTTATGGACGGTGACTCTGTGTTATTTTGAAGAACGCGGAAAACGACAGTTTGAGATGAACTTGTATGTGAAGCACCTGGATAATTTTTCTGACCTCTGTCATCAATTAAGACCCTCAGATTTAGTTCTGATTGTTTCTTGTACGATAATGAACGAATTAATTTGATCTCACCAGAGTGAGGGTTAACTGAAAAATGATTTTCCGTTGGGTCAATTAGAGTGAAGAATAAATCACCGTTTCTACCTTCATCAGAGTCCACAGCGTTAAGCTTGAAAACCGACGTTCCGACCCGTGTACTTTCATAAATATCAACATTAAAGCTTGGATTAAGAAAGTATGGTGGATGATCGTCCACATCCAAAACATTAATAATAACTTGGGTAGATTTGAGCCGCTCCTGAAACTTTGAACGCAAAGTTGCCTGTAACTTAAAAGAATATGTATTGGTTCGCTCCCTGTTAAGGGAACTCGAACTTGTTGTCCCTCCTTTGGTTCGAATAAGAGCACAGACAAAAGAACCAATGTATCTTTCTTCAACTTTAAAAATCTCAGAACCCCCGTTAACTTCTTCTTCGATCAGCTTGAAATGAACCTCCTCATCTTGGGCAACTGGCAGGATAATTTTTTGATCACCTTGACAATAAGTCTTCGGACCCGCATTTTCTTGAATACGGAGGTAAAAATGCGATTGAGAGAATTCTGCCGAGAAATCTGCCCCGCGAAAATACAATAGAAAAAGTAAACAATGATAAATTAACATTTGAATTGGTTAAAATAAAAATGATTACAAAATGGAATCAAACGTCAATCCATTGATAATTAAAATTTGATTATAAAAACTAAATAATGAAGGAAAAGTATATACTTTATTATTATATTTCAAGTAATTTTATGCAATGAGTATTATTTTTAACCAGGGAGATAAATTGATCAAAAATTATTACCTCACGAGGGCCTGATTTTCCAAATGTGTCATGCATAATATGATATGAATGAAACGAAATTTTGTAATTGAAGCATTCTGGAACAAGACTTGAAATGAGAGTTCAATTGAAGCATTCTGGAACAAGACTTGAAATGAGAGTTCAATGCAATGTTCTCCATCAGAACAATAAACTATTAGCATTGCAGATCAAAGAATTCAGCCTAATTATAATTGTAGCATATTTTCCGCCAAAAACAGATCTAGAGACAATATATCAAGCACTTACCGAAGCTTTTCAATGCTGTCAAGGCAAAGCACGTATGGTCCTGGGCGGCGACTTCAATTGCAGACTTGACTCATCCGAAAGAGGCAACTCACTTTGCGAATTTTTAATTAATTGGAATCTTCATTGTGTTAACGATATTAAAGAGAAAACGTACGAATTTCAGTACGGTAAAAGCGTTATCGATTTCTTTTTCTTAAGCAAGGAACTCCTAGAACATTTTAACGAGATAAAGATCAACAATTCATTGTTAACAAAGCACAAGCCGGTTTCTTGCTGCTTTGATCTAAAACACAGACAAGATATAGCTGAAAGCAGAAAGAAGCAAATGCGTAAATTTGATATTGAACAATTGAACGAACGAATGAAAAGCGTTCAAAATCCACACGATAGCAACGCATTGGACACATCGTATGACGAATTCGCCAAGGCTATTCAAGAATCGGCAACCGTTATGCATGAAAGAAAATCATCGAAATGGTTCAAAAGAGAACTGTACATATTGCATAAGCAGCTGAAAGCTGGATACAGACAGAGACATAAAGCAGATTCTGATTACTTTAAAATGAAAAGAGCCTTTAAGAAACTTTGCAGAAAACACAAAATGATTCATGAAATAGATCGCGAAAGTTTCATAATCAGAAAAGCGGAATCGGAAAGGCGAGAATTTTGGAAAATTCTGAAATCAAAGAAAGTTTTAACAAAAGTATCTGGAATTACAATTCCAGTTTGGGAATCATATTTCGAAGGTCTATTTAAAGCTGAGGGCGAAATATCGGATAAACTTCTAGACGAGCAAACCTTAGGAAACCACGATTATTGTTTTTCAAACTGGAAATATACCGGGTATTTGAATGATCCAATAAGAAATTACCGATGAAGCTTCAAAGTTAAAAGCTGGTAAGGCAGCGGGACCAGATGGAATAACCAACACTAGTATTAAATTAGGTTTTCATCCAATGCAAAGATACGTATTCCATTTATTTAACCTCTGCTTTGCATAATGTACCCCGAATTTGGAAGTTATCATATATTAAACCACTGTACAAGGCAAAGGGAGCAAAGCAGAACCAAGTTCCTACAGGGGCATTAGCCTATTATGTTGCATGTACAAGTTGTTCACGGGTATCATTTACCAGCGTTTGCGATCATGGGTCGAGAAAAATCAAATTTTACGACCAAGCCAATATGGTTTTAGACGCAAACTGTCAACAATCGACGCAGTTTCGCACTTAAGAAGAGCAATCAAGCATAACATCAGCTGCAGTGGCAAATACTATGCCTGCTTCATTGACTGAGAAAAAGCTTTCGACTTCGTGAATAGGAACCTGCTGCTTACAAAACTGATCAAAATGGGGCTCCATGGGAACATTCTACACACAATACAATCAGTGCTAAAATGCAACTTTCAGCAGATCCTTGATGGAGAATTCCTGTCAAACGAGATTGAACAGAAAACAGGAGTAGCACAAGGAGACAAACTCTCACCACTCTTGTTTAGTTTATTCATAGCTGATTTATATTTTGAGTTGAAACGCAAGGGTCTAGATGTTATATTTTACGCTGATGACTTAGTACTTGGGAGCCATAGCCAAGGCCAACTACAAAAAAGTTTGAATAATCTGAACACGTATTTTAACACGAGGTGGCCGTTTAGCTGTCGATGACAAATTCTTTATATCGAAAAAAGAAGTTAAATTTGCTAACACCTTCTGTTATCTAGGTGTAATTTTTTCGAGCACGTTATCTCCCAGTCACCATCAAAGCCATCTAATGAACAAAGCCTATCAATCAGTAACTTCAATAAACCAGAAACTAAATCTGCAGAAAGTCAACTTCAACTCAGCACAACAACTCTTTAATTCAATAGTTTTTCCAGCCTCAACTTACGGATTAGAGACGTACATCAATGAACTTTTTGAAATAGATATAAAACAACATTACCGGAAATCAGAAGCCGTTTTTTGGAAAAGTTGGTGCGGAGTAAGCAAGTACACCTCAACCACAAGGCTTTTAAAAAAATTGATGTTTCATGATATACACGGACTGAAGGACTGCCCGCCAAAACACAGGAGAATAATTGCAAAGTTCTATGCCAATGGACTGCACAATAATTTTTGTTGTATGGAAGGTTGTTACCAATGGGAGGAAAACTTATTTGTGTGCAGATTTTGCGAAAGAACTCTTTTATCAACAGACCATATTCTTTATTGTAGTCACTTTTTAAATTTGACACCTTTACAGAAGTTCTATAAACTCTTAAACAGTTAAATTTAATGCTCATTTCTGAATCTGTAAATAATTTGGACAATCTGTCAGTGTGATCTGATGCTTAATTCATTCTTTTTCTTCTTCTTCTTTTTCTTCTAATGGACTGCACAATAAATTTTGTTGTATGGGAGGTTGTGACCTATTTGTTTGCAGATTTTCGAAAGAATTTTTTTATCAACCGACCATATTCTTTATTGTAGTCACTTTTTAAACTTGACACCTTTACAAAAGTTCTATAAACTCTTAAACAATTAATTTTAATGTTTATTTTCTGAATATGTAAATAATTTGGACAATTTGTCAGTGTGATCTGATGCTTAATTCAATCTTCTTCTAAATGAGAGTTAAAACGGAGGTTGATTGATAGCCAAAGGCGCCAAAACCCAACCCAGATATTCAAAATAAAGGGAAATCACATAGTTCACATGAGATAACCGTGGGCGTATTTCTTTGGAACGTCGAAGAGGAAAGACCAACTTTGGAATCATGCTTGAATGAAGCTCCAACACACGAGATTCCACATCTGACCGAAACATTCAGTAACAAAACACTGAAAATACAGAAATTTAACAATAAAAAAATAGCGGCCGAGGCAGAGCACAAAGTCGTATATGAATAGCAATCAAAAAGCAACTAAAAATCCCTGAAAGTTTTATCACAGAATAATAACTACATAACCGAAGTGGTAGAAATTACGTCCTGGCTATCGGAGCACTATATCAGAGCCTATTTTGCACCGAAAACAAATTCGGATTTATTTTATAAGGAACACGGAGGCTATGCAATAGTGCCATGGCAGTAGTCAAATAATACTGGAGCTGACTTCAATTTTAGACTCAATACCACTACCCGCGATGCTTCTTGAATAACAGACATGCACTGCACAAAAAAATAACACACTAACGTACAAACTTTAAAGCAGTACAAGCAACAGATTATTGAGTCAAGTACACTAAAAAACAAGAGACACGTTCTTAACCAAACACAAACAAGTTTTATGCAGTGTTGACCTGAAAAACGAAACAGCAGCAAGTAGAGGAAGGCAAGTACGCAACATAAATTTCGGTAAACTGCCAAAAGAAATGAAAAAAGTGCAAAAACCTACAAAACCGAGTGAAGACATCAATTTAAACTCACATTTCTCCAAGGCAATCAATGAAACAGCAGCCAACTCTGCTAAAAAAATCACCAAGGTAGTTCAATTCAGATTTGTACTTGCTGCACAAACAATTCAAATATGAATACAGATACCATTTCCAGAAAAGATCCCGTTTCTTTGAAAAAGTATGAAAGAGGTGGAAATGTATCGCTTCAGTCAAGAAAACTATGTAATCGTAAAATCAGAATATAAAAAATAGTAGCCGCCCGTGCGCAATCAGAAAATAAAAAATAGTATGTCTTTGGCTAATGGTACTCGTTTAAAACGTGCGTGGTACTCGTTTAAAACGCAAATTTAGAATTTAAATTATTAAGTAGATCAATGTGAAGAAATATTGGATTAAATAAATGAAAATTTCATAGTGGTTAGCTCTGTTGGTAAGTTTGGTGTTCCATGAATGAATTTAACCCCCGCTTTGGTTGGTGCCCGATATCAGTTCTATCATCGTGGAAAATAACCAAGTCAACAAAGATAGGTCACATTCGTTGATTTGGCTTGAAGCCCGAGCTTTGTCTAATCAATGGTCTATTTTCTTTTGTGACACCTATCATCCTTGTAGTAATGGGCTATCCCAGCTAAAAACTCAACCCTAACGGGTATTCATTTTTGGCTGGAGAAATGCCTCTTTTACCCACTACTACATATAAACATTAAAAAACCAATGACAGTTATCACAGTACTTTGAGTAGAGCTTTTTTAACCCACAGCTCGCTAATATCACACACACAAGTTCCACATACTTCGCATTCCTTTTTTACTCAAATTGTGCGCTTTGTTATGTGGAATTTGCGCCCGTGCTAGTTATTTAATTTTTACTTCAAGAATTTTTTATATTAATCTTTTCTTTAAATATAAAGCTAATGAAAGTTGAAAAAAGGCCAATAAAAGGGTTTATGATAATGATAATGATAACGATGGTACTTAAAATATTATTAACGATAGAACTTATAATAATATTAATGATAGGACTTATAAGAACATTTAACGACAAAGTCTATAATATTAATAAAGATAACACTTATAATAATACTAAATGATAGGACTTAAAAAAATATTAATGATAGGGTCTATAATATTGTTACTGATAGGACATATAGTAATATAAATAATAGAATTTTTAATATTTAGTAATCTAATCTTCCAAAAGTTTATCTACATCTATACCTTTTGCTTTTAATTTACAGATCATTATATAATATTTATAATACACTGGTTCAACAGACTTATGTGTCCCTGACCATGCTGAGGTACCAGGGCTTACAGCCCCTTCACAATATTTTAGATTAGACCAAATAAATTCACCATTTTTTCCATCTGTGAAGCATTCTTTCTCTTCAGCTGAATAAACACCTCTGGGTAAATCTTTTTCTCTATGAAACTTTTCTATATGGCCCTTAAACCCACTAAAACTATATATAGAAAAACAATATTCACACCTTAACTTTGTTGATTTACATTCTTTACATATTGCCTTCTTTTTATCAAAGCATGTTAATTCTTTTATAACTTTTCACCTTTTACAAATTTTATTTGTTATATCAATTCTGTTATTAGTATAAGTAAAAATAGAAGTGGGACTATAGTTAGAATTGTGCTTTACCCATGTTAGGGGGTCAACGCCTTATTCCCTTTCATCATTAGAATTGGGCTCTGTCAATATTTCACTTTCAGAATTAGAAAAAGAATGGGGCTTTGCCCGTGTTTCGCTATAAGAATTAGAATGGGGCTTTGCCCATGTTTCACTATTAGAATTAGAATTGGGCTTTGCCAATGTTTCACTATTCGAATTAGAATTAGAATTAGAAACAGAATTAGAATTAGAAACAGAATGGGGCTCTGGCCGCGTTTCACTATTAGAGTTTGACCTAATGATAAAGATAAAGCTAGAGTTAGAGTTAGAACTAGGACATTTTGAAGCAACCCCTCTTATCTCTGAAAAAGCAATACTAATGCAAACACCACTCAATAATTTACTTCCACATACACACTTACTAATTTTGTCCTTATGTTCTATTTTATAATGAAAAGGTAAAGTCAAAGGAGATCCATATTCATAATTACACTCTGAACATTTTATACCCATTATTTATAATTGGCCAAAAATTCAATTAAACTTCTAGTATAATCTTTAGAGATGATAAACTTAGCTAAGGTTTCATATCTAACTTATTAAGAGTATAATGTTTATATTTTTTATCTAAAATCTTTTCATTACTCAATTCAGCTTTATCTCCAACAAAATTTATAATTTCATCTCAAAATTGTTGGGTTTTTTTATAGTTCAGTTAAATTGCCTCTACCCTTTTCCTTTAAAGCTTCAGTTTCTTCATCAGTATACTCTTCTTGTTTAGCCCAATAGTTATAAATGGATGAAGTCCCATCATGTTCTTCGCCATTGCAAGGCATGGACTCTGTCCCATAAGCAAAGTTCACTAGTGAAATTGTTATTATTAACATATGACTTGCTCGTGTGGCTGCTCGTGCTACAGTTTTAACTGTTGTATCGGGTTTAAAAGAATCATATATCTATAAGAAGAAACCCACAAATCCCTTTACACTACCTCAATACTTTATACAACTAGCGGCAAACTTTTCTTTAGTTAGAACATCATTCTGAACCTTAATACCTTTTGAAGTTAAAAGTTTATTAAAGTAGAATATATAGTTATCTGTATTAATAGTATTTCTATCTGTAGAACTATTCAATAGTCGCTTAATATAAACTATAAGTATTTTTATCTCACCACTTTCTAATTTATCTTTTAAACTAAAGGCTTCAAGGTCTAGGAAATCAATTCTTGCGTCATATATCAAAGTTCTATTTCTATCGATAAAAATAAAAGTATCTTTAATATTATATTTAATCTTGCCATAACAAAGCTCATCAGCCATTCCATCTGTGCAATTATAATAGGTACTATTTAGCTCATTAATAATTTCATGGAACATATGATTACACTTAAATGTTGTATTAAAATTTTGAAATAGTTCTGTCTCATTATAAGTTGTTATATAAATAGTATCACAATTCATTCTGGATATATTATTTATCTGCGCCAGTTTAAGACACATTACAATCATTTGAATGTTTTTATGTCTTCCTTCTGTAAAATAATTTTTTATATGACTAAGAAATTTATCACCCATATCATCAAGAACGATGAAACTATTTTTGAATTTTTGTGTATTCTGTGTTGTGATCATATTTTTATCACACATATTGAATTCGTCATAGGGATTACCAGTTTCTGAATTCATCCAATCTCTCTCATCTTTACACACTATGATTATAGACCTCTGGTCAGGCTCTGCCATACACCTCTGGTCATGGGACTTTGTCCATGCTGGGGAACCAGGGCCATAGGCCCATTCACCATGTTCCACCATTTGTTTTTGCTGTTGCTCATATTCCTGCTCATTATCTTGTTCCTACTTCTGTTCCTGTTCCTGATCTGTGAAGGGGCTTTGCTGATCTTCGAAGCAGCTTCCTTGATACAACTTTAAGTAGTGTCTAACAAAATAAGTCTTCCCTGTACCAGTACCACCATAAAGAAAAGTATGTGATGGCGACTTTTCAAATTCAAATCTCATCATCATACTTCTATTCATAAACCCATCAACGCTTTTTTCTAGTTTGGTATATTTACTTGGCATCGAATCATATATTATATAACAAACCACTACTATTATCACAATTATAAAAATTGCACAACCTGTCTCCATTTTTATATATAAAATGTAGACTTATAATTAGAGTTATAATTAGACTCAGACTTAGACTTTGACTTATAATTAGAGTTATAATTAGACTTATAATTAGACTTAAACTTAGACTTAGACTTGGATTTAAACTTAGACTTAGACTTAGACTCATAATTAGATAATTAGACTGATAGAATAATAGACTAATAGACTTAGACCTAGACGTATAAACTCATAGACATAGACTTATAGATTTACAGTTTTACAGACTTTATACTTAGAATTTTAGAATGAGACTTCGACTTAGATTTAGACTCATAGTCATAGACTTAGAAAAAGTCATAGACTTAGACTCAGTCATGGACTTATAGACGAATAGACTATTAGACTAATAGACTAATAGACTTAGACTTAGACTTATAAATAGACTTAGACTTATGTGATGATAAAAATTTAAGTAAAAATTTATCAATTAAAAAATGCTTATCCTAACTTTTGAGCAAATCAATAATAAATTTTTTATTGATAATAAAGCTATGTGTAATATCAGAATATGAGATATAGGTAAAGATATAAGAATAACCCTAGTAGAAATAGCAATGAGAGACGAGTCACCACTTACTATCAATGATGATGACTTCAACATTATTGTTAATTTACATCCGACTGATGTCACTCATTTTGTTTTAGTTATAAGGAGAGAAAGTGGTCCTATGGTGAAGCATGGGCAAAGTTTGTCAATGGCGATGTCAATGTTAATGGCAATGATAAACATAGAACCATCTTATTAGATGATAATCATAATGATGATAGTGATGATGAAATAATATCTAGTAGAGCCAAACAAAGAGATAAACCCAGCTTACAATGTATATGTGGAAGTGTAATCAGTGTTGGAGAAAAGTCAATTGGGCAACCCCCCTTCACCCATCAATGGGGAATCTGATATACTGATTGATGTTAATGATAACCTACAATCATGGCTGGATAATAAGAATATAAAAGTTGCTGCCATATTCCCAGAAAACTTCAGATGTAAAAAATCTGGTCCTAGTGAATGTGGAAAGACATTCATATTAAAGAATCTTTTTCTAGATAGTGTACACTTTGCCAAGTTATATATCATTGGTCCTACTGGTAATCAATTTGATGATTTAGAGTATGACGATGTTGTATTTATTAAAAAAAGAACTACTGCCACCTGATAAATTACCTGAAAACTTAAGTAAACTAATAAAGTTTGATGATTTTGACCCTGAGGAACAAAATATTAAAGAATACTTCTGTAGAGGTAGACACAGTAATTGTAATATGATGTATCTCAATTAAAATTTATTCTCATTAGGTAGGCAGAGTGTTAGAAAGATTGTAATCTACTCGTTCTATTTTTTCAAAGATGCCATTTACTTCATGCAAAACATAGAAACTTCTTTAATTATTATTAAGAAATGAATTTAAGGATTATGTAAAAGGGTGTGGAAAACCCCTTATAGTTATCTTGTTCTCGATGAATCTAAAAATAACAATATTAATGGTAGACAAAGAATTAATTGGGATAGGAAACATTTTTATTTTAATAATGTGTAGGTGTAAGTGTAAGTGTAAGTGTAAGTGTAAGTATAAGTATAAGTATAAGTATAAGTATAAGTATAAGTATAAGTATAAGTACAAGTATAAGTAAAAGTATAAGTATAATTATAAGTATAAGTATAAGTATAAGTATAAGTATAGGTATAAGTATAAGTATAAGCATAGGTCTAAGTATAAGTGTAAGTCTAAAAGTAAGGATAGGTATAAGTCTAAGTCTAAGTCTATATTTATGACTATGACTAAGTCTATATCAAACAGACCTTTGGTCTGTTAACTATACCAGACGGGTCTTCGACCAGCTGTGTTAATGCATATGGACCCTTTGTCAGCTGAATATGTCAGATGCAAAGTGAAACTCAACACATCACCATCGAAATCAATTTGTCTTCCATGCTCATCTTTATTATGAAATTCAATATATTATTCTATCCTTTGTTACATTTTGATCTAAGAAATTAGTTGGTATAAATTTTTTCAAGTAACTTGGTGGTTCTATTAGAGTAAAAGTATATAGTATGTCTGTGTTACTACCATTATCTTTAACACCAGATATAACATTACAGTGGATGTTAATGGTACGAATACCCATAACATCAATAATCTTCTGAGATGTATATTTATTTTGTTTAAAAACTATTTTTCTAAATCCTAGTGGAGCAATTGAGTTTTCTATATCAAAGTTAAGTGAACCCTATTTTTTTACATTATACATTTCTTTTTATTCTTATCAGGATCTATTATAACATTGCCATTAGTTTCCTCTTTTAATAATTCTGCTATTTCGATTAATTGATATGCACCTGGTATAACATCCAAAAATCATGGGTCTCCGGCCATGCTTTGCCATCGTATAAAAATTGATAATTCCTTCTATTCACATTAAACACTGAGTTATAAACCGATAATCTAATTAATTCTAATTTTGTTGTATTAAGTATAGGTTCACTAAATTTAAATAATTCTGTTGGTTTTATCATTCTAAAGTTAAGTGTGTGTTCTTCTTTAGTTGTAGTTACAGCTCCATGTATCTTTTGTAGTTCATATTAAATTGTCTGTCATTTGTATTATTCAAATGCTACTAATTATAATTATTTTTATAATTATAATTATAATTATAATTATACTTATAGCTAGAGTTATGGTTATAATTATACTAATAGTTATAGTCAGAGTTATGGTGAAACATGATCGAGGCCCCATAGCCCTAGTTATAGTTATAATTAAATTCTTCCCTTATAAAAATAGACTTTTATTTGGATGCAACTTATGTTTACAATAATGATATACACAAAGATAAGATTAAAAAATAGAAACTAAATAGTCTAGCAACAATGAATACGGTTAATACTAATATTCATATCATTCTCAATAGAGAAGAGAATCATTTAAATAAATAAGATTCATATCTAGAGATAGAATTTGTTGTAGCAGACAATGCTGGTGGTGTATTTGCTAATAATGCTAATATCAGATTATTTTACTATGGTATGATTGCATTAATTAGTTCAGTTACGCTTCAAGCTAAGAGTATTGAATTTATAGATCATTGTCATCCTAATGTATTAATGTATAAGTTAATAACTAGTACTGATGATGAACATGAGAGTGGTTTTGTTAGAAATCAAGGCCATAGAGATAGTCAACTTAAAGGTGATTATATTGCTGCATAACGAGGTCATATGTACATGATGGTTAAGAGGAGTAATCTATTTGGGTTTGCGAATGACTTAGAGAAGCTTATATATGGGTTAGGATATGAAATAAAATTAAAAAGTAATAATAATGATAGAGCTCTATTTAGAGTTAATGCTGGTGCTGATGCAGTAGCTAGTGGTGGTAATACAGAAAATAGAGATATATCAGGGTGTGTACCTAGTTTCGATCCCAGTTATGATAATAGAATTATTGTACAGAACGGATTAAATAAACAGAATAAAATTGATTTTAGTTATTATGAAAGAAAGAAATTTTTTTAAGAATGTGGCCATTGCTACTAACCTCTTATTTGATCTTGTCATGGAAAGTGGTATCGAAAAATGACAATATATAAAAATTGGTTTTGAAATTAATAATGTTAATGAACAAAATCATGATGCAAGTACATTTGATATAATGAATGTCACTAAATGTTATTGTAAGATTGGTAGTGAATTTTATCCTGAAGATAGAATGAATATGAATTATGTTACTAATAATTATAATGAGGCTTTTGAAGAGATTTTTAATTTTAATAGAGATTAAAGTGGATTACCTCATAATATTAAACCACATATAAATCATAGAACATTCAAAAGTAGTTATAGAATATATGTATTTGATACTAGATATCAAAATGATCATATAGGCTCACAACCAAAACTTAATTTTAAGTTGCAGATATTATATGTCATGCATTAGTATTAACTAGAAAGTTAATTACTGTGAATAGTGATTGTAATAAGATGGTTGATATTATATCTTAGTTATATTTTAGTTATATCTTAGTTATATCTTAGTTATATCTTAGTTATACCTAATAGAACAAGTATAGATATAGTTAATAATAGTGTAGTTATAGTTCTAGCTCTAGTCAATATTATAGTCAATGTTATAGACAGTATCATAGAAAATGTCATAGTCAATGACTTAATCAAACTATTTCCTACTAGTCTTAAAAAAACACTTAGCGTAAATATTGTTTAGTTTCTTTTTATTCTCTAGAGATAAGCCTCTAGCTTCAAATTTAGTCCTAGGCTTGGGTTTAGTCTTAGCCTTAGGTAATGGTTGGGGAACCAAGGGGCGAAGCCCCTTTGGGTTTAGATTTAGTTTTAGTCTTAGGCTTAACAAAAAAGGGATTAAACATTTTCACTTCCATTACTTTATATATAAAATGAGTAGCTTTAATAAATTTAAAACTCTTTTATGTTGTGTTTGTGGTAGACATTATAGTGGTACTAATAATATTCGAGGTGTTGTTACTTCAAATAATACTAAGATGTTAAATGATACTTGTGTTAATTGTAAGAGAAATAGGTCAATGACTGTCAGTGGTGCAATAATAAACGCTGAGGGATTGAAAGACTTCATTACAATTAAAGGTAAGGCTAAAATTAACTTTGGAAAGAAAGTTGCTAATAATCCAGTAAGAGCATTAACAATAGCAAGTAAAATAGGAAGAGGGGCTGCAAGTAGAAACTCAAGAGCTGCTTTAGCTGCTACACCAGATTTAATTAAATTTGCAACTACAGGTAAAGATATAAGAGTAGTAGAGAAAGACAGAGGATTATATTTAGGTACGAAGAAAAGATAATTAATTTTAAAGAGTTTAAATTTTAGACTTTAATTATAACTATATTAGAGTTTAAATATATCTATATTAGAGTTTAAATATAACTATGATTATAGCTATAAGTATGGGTATGGGCATGGGTATAACTATGGCTAGCCTGTGACTATAACTATGACTACATATATACTGTGGCTATGAGGCCCCACCCATGTTTCAACATAACTATGACTAAGACTATAGCTATAACAAAAACTATAAGATACACATAATGCTAAATATTAATACTAATATTACTATTAATAAATATATGGTGAATCATGGACAAAGTCCCATAGTTATAACTAAATACTAATAAATTTAGTTTAAAAAATACTGAACTTATTTTTATTGTTTTATTGTTCTTCTTATATTCGATTATATTCGTCATATATCTTAACTAATTCATTATACTCATCATTATCTATTTTATTATCATTCATTGATTTAGTATATAGTTTACTAAACTTATCACTAAACTGTTTATATAAAACATACATTTGTGAATACTTTATAATTTTATTCTTCCTGTTAGTATTAATTGGTTTTGATAATGAACCACAAAATGTTGCTGTAACGAAAGCTGCGGGTATAGAATAGGGTGAACCTATACCTGTTAATGCAACTGATGTTGATGCTCTAGTTGTTGCTATTGATGACAATGGTATTTATATTATCTCGGCTATGTTAATTTAATTTTTGTATCTATTTAAATTCTTATTATAATTATTAGTTTCAGTTTCATTATAATTTCTAATATCTTTTTAATGTTGAAATTGTTATTAAATTTATTATTAGCTAGCATTTTATCATTAATGTAGTGTTCTGAGAAGGTGTTAATATTGGGATAAAGTAAAGTGCACTGAGTTTAGTTTCTTCCATTTTATTTAACTAAAAGATTTTGCTTTAGCGCTAGATATAATCATGGGTATAGATATAGATATGGATAAAGTATAATCATAGATATAGTTAAAATTGCAAGCATAATATTAGATATAATTATAATTATAGATAAAATTATAATCATCGATATAGATATAATCTTAACAATATAAAATAACTGTCAATCTCTTTCATTATATCTTCACGAATAAAATCATAATGAATCTCTAGTCTTGCTTGTTCTTTGTTGTCTACTAGCGTACTTTCTAATAATATAGCTATTATATATTGTGCTACTGTCTTTTTATTCTCTATAACGGCTTCATCAACAGCAGAATTAGTCTTTTTATCAACTTCTCTAAATTCTTTTAGACCAGTAGTGAACATATCATCTAGGTGAATATTAGTAATATTCTGATTAAACTTATTATTATCAATCTAAAGTTTTAATTGATTATAGATAGAGATGGTATCACTAGCAACTTTATTACAAAAGTTAACAGTATTCGTAACTTCATTTGCCGATTTTTAGTAAACTCATTAGTTTGTTCTTCACTACCTTGTATTTTGTTTAGTTGTAAGGTTTTAGTTGTAACTTTATCAAAGTCACCCTTTCTTAGTTCAGTTATATTTTTACATAAAATGTCTTTTTCATTAAAAAGGATAAGAAGTTTTTGTCACAATATTCTTCACTAACAACATCTTTTTCGTCTATGGGCGGGTGTACATTTGTAATTTTATAGGTATCTTCCAAATCAATATTATCGTTATCTTCAAAGAATAATTGACGGGCCTTATTTGTTGTTAGATTATCGGTTTTTAATGATCCGAGAAGTGGTTTCCCCAATTGTTGTTTAGCCTGATTGAATCTATTTCTTGGCATCTTTTTATTTGTTTACAGAAAAAAACTATCTACTTTGTAGCTGACCGGAGGTCGATGTCTAAAGATTCCAAAAGCCTATTATTAGATTCAAAATCAAACTCGGATTTTAATAGTTTCTGTTCATAATATTTACCTTCTATTATCTCTCCATTAATATCTTCTATCTTGTATCTTGGTCGTTTTGTTTTTAAAATTTTATTAAGTTTAAGCATTCTCTATTCCACTTAGAAGTATAACCTTTAGTGAAAATGTTACGTTTGTCAGCATTCCTGACATAATCATCGACTTTAAGTTGGGCGTAGCCAGGTTTACCCTTGGATGTTGCTTTGATAGATTTACCTTAGTATTTAATTTTATCGGGATTATTAGAAGCACCAACGGTTGTCATATTAATAGTAGAGTGAATGTTTTTGTAATATGTTACAACAGCATCATTTAATATTATTACCCAATTAACATCCCCATTGATGAACATTGGTTTATTTAGCATGTGTAATAACGTTCTATTAAATCTCTCTATAAACACAGCCTTTAAATCACTATAAGTAGGATATAATTCTGTCTTATATTCTTTAAGTAAAGAGTTAAAAGTTTTATTGTAAAACTGACTACCTCTATCTACCTATAACTTTTCTGGTTTTCTTTAATCACCTAATACTCTTTTAAAACCATTAGTTATAGATTGATTCTTCAATGGAATAGCCCATGCATATTTTGTGAGTATATCTATAACTGTTAATATAAGCTTATAATAATTATTGTATTTACTTATCAATTAAATCAGCTGACCATGTTTCATCTTAATATAGTGGTACTAATCGTTCTCTTCTGAACGTTGTTATTTGAGGACTGAATTCTTCTTGAGCTAGTAGTTGTTGTTTATGCACCATTATTTATTTACCGTAATGTACAAAAAAATTCTCGAGTAGTTCTTGAATAATAATATTCATAGATAATAGTCGTTTAGATATATTTAACTTTTCATCAAATAATCCATCATGCCCAGTTTTTGTTTCTAGTATAAGTAATTCTAATCTTTCTATTACGTTGTTGGGGTTCTTGTATTGGTGAACACTTCGTTGGCCGGCTTTGGGGAACCAAGGTCGGAGGCCCTTGCTAAGACCACTAGCTTAAACACTTTCACCACCCTCATAAACAGTTTCTTCACTACAAGAATCAACTGAGTGGTGGTGTGGACTTCTTCTTGGTAAGGCAAAACTAGTGTCTATTCTTCTAATAAGTTTCACTCTATTTATTTTAATATTTCCTCGGTTTCTGTTGTAATTGATATCACTTATAAACAATCTTATTTTATTTTCTTCACCTCATATCTTTTTGAGTGACATCTTTATTAGTAACAAACAAAGTGAAACCCCGACAAAAATCATAGACTTTTTTTTATCTTTATACCATTAAGTGGTAGAGATACATCTATACCATTTATTTTAAATTTGTTTGAAGTTGGATCAATTGATTTTAATTCTAATTGTTTATTTGTTTGTTTACCCATTAGTAATAAAATGTCAATCATACCATTGTCTACAATAATTGTTTTGCCTCTATCATCTTGTAATTTTACGGGTGGATCAAGTGTTGGTGATAATAGAGAGGCTCGTTCATCAAGAAAGCTGCTTTGTTGTTGGGAGTCTAAAGCTTTTAAAACATTATTGGTATCCTCGAGTGCTGCTAACGTTTTGTTTTGAAGAGCTTGCCTTGCTTCACTACCTGCTAGTAATGCTTCACTGTTTGTATCCAAAGTTTTATTTACTCGATCAAATAACTCTTCTATGTCAACATAATATTCCTGTTTTCGTAATTTATCTTCTAGTTTTTGTAGTTGATTTAGTTCTATAAGTTTATCTAGCTTAGTCATTTTTTATTTGTTAAGATAAAAAATTAAGATGGTGTAACATCGGTGAAGCCGCATAAATCATTATATAAATTAATAGCAGCTTCAATTACTTCTCTATCATCATAATGGTTAGTTCTAGAAAACTATTACCAGTTGGTTTTTATCTAAATCTAAGGATGCAGCATTAAGCTTATTTACCAATTCTCTTTTGAATAGATAAAGATTCTCCTCATAAGGATAGCTTTTAATTTTATTTACATAGAATTTTTTATCATCAAAGTTATTCAGACTTCTTTTACTAGTTTAAATGGTTGACAACCTATCCCCGACTTTTTGTATTCTACATTCGTCTACAATTGTTTCTTTATTATCCATTAATGCATTATAGTAGGCTTCATGTTTCCCATTGTTTTCTTTCTTTATTCCTTTCTCTTTTGCTGTTCTGTTCTGCCCGTGGGTAACCAAGCTATAGGCGTTTGGTTTTAATACCATGAATTCCTCTATCTCTCTACTTCCAAGTTCATATTTAAATTTACCTGGAACTTTATTATTAGTTTTGGTTGGGACGTCTAAATTGCTTGAGTCCAAGTATTTAACATCAACATTACCTTCTCTAAAGTTTAATACAAAACTATCAGTATTCATATAGTGCAGCATTAGATCTTTAAGTGATGGTTGTATTAAATTTTAAGAGAATTCATACATGTGATGTTTGCTAAGGTCTAATACAGTTGAGCCCAAGTATATTGCTTTAACATATTGTATTTCATTTTTAAAAAATTCTATTAGAGTGTAACTATTATATCTAATTACATCTTTAAATGTTGGTTTACTTACAGTTTTAAGTATTTTACAATCATCTGTTAGAATCTTAGCTTCTAAATACTTTAATGGGTTCTCAAAAGTTTTAACAAATAGAGAATTTTTCATTAACTTGAATTTATCCTTCTCAGCCTCAGACATAGCTTCTGCTATCATTATAGTATTAAGTTCAATATAGACTCTAATAACATAATCTTGTTTAGGTTTAATTATTCTTTGAATTTTCTAGCCTTCATACCCATCTGAACAAAAACTTTAACATTCGGTAGTTAATTGGATATACAAAGTTATTATTCTGATCTAATATTAGTTTCTCAATTTTTGAAGAGGTTGGAGGTTTTTGTTTGTATCCTAGTTCATTATTTGTACCCTAGTTCAGTATTCTCTACTTCTCTTTTATAAGGTAGTAATTGAAAGTTACCAGTTCTATCTTTACATTCATTAGTATATTCTAAATCACAGATTAGCCAATAGCCATAATCACTATCATCTGCAGTGTTTAATAATTTGTACAGAGTTGCGTTAGTTAAGCTGAAGTCTTTATATGGCCACTTTTGCATTAATGCATAACCGTATAAATTATTAGCATCGAAGTACCATATAGGTCTTTGAGTCTGAATTTGGCTTCGACTTTGACTTTGATTTTGATTTTGACTCTGACTATAGGACTTAGTCCATGTTCCACCATTAATATATCTATTGCCCATTACACAGTATATACCACCTCCCAATGCACTACTGAAAATTTTTAGCATTTTTCATCTTGTATTGTTTCTAATTCGACTCCTCTTAGTTTTAGGAAACAATCAAAGTTGAAACCAGGTAGACTAAAATAATGCAAAGGATTGAGTTTAAATATGTCTACGTTTAACTTAACAAATAGATTAAAGCAATGTTCTAATTTTCTGACATCTTTTTCCGTATACTCTAGTGTTAATTCTTTACCTGTTTTCATACTATTAGAATTATTATAGTTATCAACATCTGCTTGAGTTGGTAGCTCGACTCTTAGCGATGATCTAAATTCTTCTAATGACAGAATATCCAATTTATTTTTATAGCTTTACTCATCCTTAAAGTATTCATAAGCAGGTAATGTTTTACTTTTAACTTGATAAACATTTGCTATTTTATCCAGAGACATTTTCATAAAATTGTAACTGTCTATAAGTTTTAGTATACCTACTCTAAAGGTACTAGCTTTGCCATTATCGGTATCATGATATTTTTTGTCTTCTTTACTAAATATCATGCGTTTGTTAAACTTGAAATTATTCTCAGTTCTTTGACAAAATCTTTGATACAGTCTGCACCAAAACATTATTTGACATTTATTTTCATTTAACATTATTTAAAGGATCTAATGCGGCTTTTATACGTAATCGCAAGCCGTTTATTTTATTGTTTCTAATATTTAACATTGCTTTTGTTTTACTTCTTAGTCTGGGTGGTAGTTCATTAAAAAATCCTAATGATGGCTCAGTTCTTTCTTTGTTTAAAAGCACGTCTGATGTTCCTATAAATTCATAATCGTAACCATAGCTTTCAAAAGTTTCTTTAACTTGATCAAGCCATTAGTTTAGATTCAGTCGATGATCTTTAGTCATATATTCATCAGTTCTAAAGTTTTTGTAGTCTTTAGTACCCCTTCATTGCCATCGGGAGTTCTCTTTCTATATACGCAATTAGCAATGACCTTAAATTTATAGGATTGAAATGGTTTAAACTCGTCTAATATATAATCTATTGGCTCATTAATATCTTTGATAAAACTATCATCAGATTTAGTAACATATAAATATTTTTGATTGAAGCTCGATTTAGTATTGAAATTATTGCCCTGAGCTACGTTTTCCTTCCAGATTTTATTCATGTGGGTTTGTAGACCTATATTATTTTTAAAATTTTGGCCGGAGACCCAACATGGGACTACTTTTTGGGGTTGCGCCCTAGTTTCAAGTTCTTTTTAAAGACACAATTGTAGTTTGGGAGGCTGGGGTTGAAGCCCTTTTAAGTTCTGGTAAAACATTTTTAGGAACGAGAATGTAGTCATCTTCTTCAGGTCGTACACTCTCTCCAAATTTTTGGGCATGGGTTGGTGATTGGGTTGGTATGGGGTGGGCCTTGTTTCACCAACCGTGGGTGAAGCCCCTCTAGGCCCTGGTTGGGGTGGTGGGGGGTAAAGCCCTTTCAGCTGAATCAAAATCCTTAATCATAACTCTCGTTCTTTTCTGGTGGCTACCTGATAAAGTGTGTCTGAGAACATCTTTCAGCGATTTGAAAGATAAACTGCAGATGTCGTAAAAATTTACATTGCTGTTTTTAGGGTGAGACATGGTGTATTTTATTTGAAAAAATTTCTGAAAAAAATAATTTTTCGAATATGGAAAATGAAGAGTTGAAAGTGTAAAAATAAGCCTTGGAGAGTGTGTTGTAATGGTTGTAAAGAATTAGATTATTGTTGTTATATACGCAAGGATACAGTTAAAGTGAAGGAGTATATTAAACTTTCAAGAGATCATTATGTTAATCCAGATCAATATCTGGAGTGTAATATGTGTAAAGTTTATGAGCATATTTCTTTCTCTAGGTTTAGAAAAGGAAGATGCAGATTGATTGTGCATCTATATTAACAGAAATAGATACACACATACCAAAGATAGATTCAAGGAATATGCCCAAAGATTTAATATAAAAATTTGGAGTTAAGCTGTTTTTGCTCAGATTATCCACGAAGTGGTTTGACGGTCTCACTAGTTACACTGAAAAAAACACTAATCACTGTGTTTCCACCGATATCAGTGTTTTTGACTGTATACCCATTACAGTATGTCCCATATACAGTATCACAGCAGGGGTCATCCTTTTTAGGAACAGGGAATTTGTTTTTTTTATCTCACTTAGTTTTATAGTAATTCATCAAATAGGGGGACGTTCACTGGAGTCAGTGAGGAAGGAACCCCAAACATTATGTTTGCTAAAGCAACTTAACTAGACTCGATGAGTTAACCACTACGCCAACTGAGACAGAAAGTTTTAGTTTTAGATTGATTAAAAATTGATTGGGGAAGATATGATATTTTTTTGAAAATTTTCAATTTTTTTTCAAGTTTTTTTTGCAAGTTGGTTTACGTGCTTTTTACACGGTCTCTCTAGTTGCACTAGTATTGGGATACGTCCACCGGAGTTGTTGGGGACAGAACCCGAACTATCCGTCTGATAATGGATAATTACCAGCTTAACTCTGTACTAGTGGGTTGCACAAATTGAGACAAGAAATGATAGACATTAAGGGAATAAGAATGGGAAATATAATGGATATAAGATGGTATTCAATCAGGCATGTATACAAGTTAATGTTGAGTGCTTGATTGAATGTTTATAAGTGGAAGTGGGGAAAAGGGGCATTTATCTATGCAAAAACTTATACCAGTTAGGGTTGAGTTTTTGCGTTGGATAGCCCCTTTTTCCCAGTAACACTTGTGTCAATCATAAATCAGGTAAAGAATCAAGTTTTAAACTAAATTTGTAACCTTGAATCCCAAGGTTCTTTTAGTACATCTTTTTTATACACTTGTGACACTCACAACACTAAAATCAGAACAGGAGATTTCCAGAGGAACACAAATTGCAATAAAGACTTGGGAAACCTACTTCAAAGGTTTTTGTGAGGCAAAACCATCAATCCCCCAGGAATGAAATTTCTTAGCTGAAGTTTTGGGGAACCATAATTATTTGTTCACTAATTGGGAGTGTTATTCAAGACTAAGTACCAAAATTACAACAATGGAAATCAACAGAACTATCAAAACTGAAAAAACCATAAAGTTGGAGGATCAGATGGGATAAAAAACAAGAACCTCAGGAGAATTTTCTTCATAATTGACAACAAAATTTTTCATTTATTCAATCTCTGCTCTCTGCTCTACAGTGATTTCACTTTCTGAAAAATATCTTAGCAACAATCATTAAATCATTACACAAAAGGAAGGGTCAAGATACAGAACCAAGTTCCTATAGAGGAATTAGTTTTCCACGTTGTCTGTAAAAACTTTTCAAAGGAGCACTTTATCAAAGTTTACAAAAAAGGCCAAAGAACTGCGGAATAATACAGTCAAGCTTATACAGTTTTCGTCGTTGTCTTTTGACGATGCATTTGGTCTCCCAAAGCATCTGGTCTTCATATTTACAGCAACGTCTATGAAAACTCGAAATATAATGTTCAGGAAATTACTGATAAAAAAATGCATGCAGACTCCCATTTCAAAGAAGCAATCAAAATGAACGTGATGAATGTGGAAGGTTACACGCATGCTTTATTGATTAAGAAAAAGATATTTGATTTTATTGATCAGAATCTGTTGATAAGTGAATTTGTTGAAATAAGGCTCCATGGGAATATCCTAAGAACATTTCAATCAGTAATTAAATGAAAATTCAACAAGTATTAGATAAGGAAACGCTTTTGAATCCCGACACAACTCCAAAATTCCTCTATTGGGTTGTGATGTTAGGACGTCAGATTCGCGTCAAAAAGAGATTTTTAAAAAAGAAATTCTGATTTCTTTTTCAAATCAGTACAACGCTCAATATTATTGGGTTGTGGTTTTCTATTTACTTTTAGTCTCTGTCGCCAATATGGTTGCCGCTCATGTGCAATACTTTTTGTCTTTGGCTAATTGAGCGTGGTATTTGTTTATAATGCAAATTTAGAAGCTTTTCAGTCGAACCATGCAACAAATGTTGGTTTAAATAAATTAGGATTTAATAGAGTGGTTAGCTCTGTTGGTAACATGGTGTTCAATGAATGAATTAAATCCTCGCTTTGGTCGGTACCAATATCAGTTCTATCTTCGTAGTAAATTAACCAAGGCAACAAAGACAGACAACATTCCAATCGGTACTTTCCCGGGGAAACCTCGGAAACAACTTTTCACAATTTTGGCATGTAGTATACTTATTCACTAATCTGTTGAATCTATTTGCCAGCTTTATTGAATAAAAAACCCTTAAACTCTTTTTGATACTAGAGTGTCTCGATATCTTTAATCTTGAACTCAAGATTTTGTACTTTTTTCCTATTTTTTTAAGTCTCAAACTCGAGTCGTTTCTTTTTTTTGGTCTTGAACTCAAGACAATTTTTTTGGTTCCAAACTCGAGACTTTTTTTCATATTTTTTCTGGTTTTGAATTCCAAATTTTTTGGTCTCGATCTCGAGAGGTTTATTTTTTCGGTCTCGATCTCGAGAGGTTTACTTTTTTTGGTCTTGAACTCAAGACAAACTTTTTTGGTCTCGAACTTGAGACGTTTCGTTTCTTCATTTTTTTAAGCAACTGACTGTTCTAGGGACTCTTTTTCTTCAATCATTTTTTTTTCTCTCGGCGTTCATTTAATAATTTGAGTAACTGATTATATATACGTGTTCCGTACGTTGTTGCCAAGACGCTCCATTAATAACTTATCCCTAATAGATGAACAATATGGCAAAGTTTTGTACAATTCGAAAAATGAGGTAGACTGTTAATACTAACACAGCAAGTTCCGTCGCTTTCAACCAAATGTATAAGCTTTAGGTTCTTAACTTCCGAAAAATTGTTATTTCATTTGCTAGAAAAATTTCCCGTTGAAACTGGTTGTTCCAGTAAATAAAATCTTTATGGTTGTATTTTCCATCTGAATCTCAGAAAGCTTCCCGACTGATAATTCCTTTTTTATTATGGCAAAGTTGCTCGAGCAATTTGACTCTATTTTATGTCTGATGTGGAGAGAAGTCTGCGATCCAGGTTTTCATTACTTACCTTTAAGTTATTATTCATGGACTACTGATATATCTTATGATTGAATTTCTTCAGCGTTTCTCCGTATTGGTGAAAACTGCTTTTTGTGATTCGACTTCACTTAGTTTCAGGAAACAATCAAAGCCAAACCTAGCTAGACCAATATAATGCAAACGATTGAGTTTATATATGTCAATGTTTAACTTGACAAATAGATTAAAGCAATGTTCTAATATTCTGACATCATTCTTCATAAACTCCAATTTTAATTCTTTACCTGTTTTCATACTATTAAAATTATTAAATTATCAACATCTGCTTCAGTTGGTAGCTTGGCTCTTAGCAATGATCTGAAGCCTTCCATTGACAGATTACTCAATTTATTATTCTAGCTTTTCTCACCTTTAAAGTATTTATAAGGATATAATGTTTCATTTTTCACTTGATAAACAAAAAAGTGTAAATGTCTATAAATTTTAGTATACCTACTCTAAACATTCAAGCTTTACCATTAGTACTAGGTAATACATCAACTCTACTTTTATTATTATCCTGTTTAAATATCTCATTAAATATTAGATTGAAGTCATAACCTTTACCATTATGAAATATTACAGGAATGAAGTCTTGTTGTCTATAGTTTAAATTACAAATATTGCATGCAGGAGCTCTATATTTACCAGTTTCATGACAGTGATCCCATTAATACATGTTTTGCCGCATATATGACAAATGTTATCGGTATCATGATATATTTTGTCTTCTTTACTAAATATCATGGGGTTGATTAACTTGAAATTTTTCTCTGTTTCTATTTCCAATAGATCTTTGACAAAATCTTTGATAGAGTCTGGAACAAAACATTATTTGTAATTTCCATTTTTGGTCCACCAACGCAATCCAACGCCAATAGGTACATGGTCAGATATTTTATATGTATAATCACCAATCTTTTTATTAATGCTATCAGTTTAACATTCATTATCGCTACAAATGACATTCTTCACTTCTTGTTGTTTGTAATAGTTCTTGATTTTGATTTGTTTTAATTTTGGGCATACAATCTTTCTTTCGATTTGTGTGCAGCATTCATGGGTTTCATATTTTTGTTGAGTGGCAAACCAAAGAGAACAATTATCACAAAACCAATACTTTGAATGTTTAGTATTAGGTCTTTCCAATAATACTATACTTCTATGTTTTTAATTAAAGCGGCGTGATCATTCCAGTCTAATAATCTTACATTCTTGCGACCTTTGATGAAGTTTCAGAATCTCTCTAATATTTCTGTTTTAGTATCGTCTTCAGTTGAGGGTTGGTAAAACCAAAAAATGATGTTTTTTTTTGCATTCTTATTAAATAATAATTAGTGTTTTCATTATCTTCCTTGCCTTCAACTAGGTTATTGATATAATTATTTTCTCTAGTTGAATCTTTGGTTAAAGGATCTAATGCGGCTTTTATACGTAATCGCAAGCCGTTAAATTTATTGTTTCTAATATTTAACATTGCTTTTGTTTTACTTCTTAGTCTGGGTGGTAGTTCATTATAAGATCTTATTGACGGGTCAGTTTTTTCTATGTTTCAACGCACGTCTGATGTTTCTATAAATTCATAATCGTAACCATAGCTTTCATAAATTTCTTTAACTTGATCAAGCCATTGGTTTAGATTCAGTCGATGATCTTTAGTCATATATATTCATCAGTTCTAAAAATTTTTTTTATAGTCTTTAGGACCCCTTCATTGCCATCGGGAGTTCTTTTTCTATGTACGCAATTAGCAGTGACCTTAAATTTATAGGATTTAAATGGTTTAAACTCGTCTAATATATAATCTATTGGCTCATTAATATCTTTGATAAAACTATCATCAGTTTTATTAATATATAACTATTTTTGATTGAAGCTCGATTTAATATTCAAATTTTTGTCCTGAGCTACGTTTTCCCTCCAGATTTTTTTCATGTGGTTTTGTAGACCTATATCATTTTCAAAATTGTGGCAGGAAACCCAACATGGGACTACTTTTTGAGGTTGCGCCCTAGTTTCAAGTTCATTTTAAAGACACATTTTTAGTTTGGGAGGCTGGGGGTGAAGCCCTTTTAAGTTCTGGTAAAACATTTTTAGGAACGAGAATGTAGTCATCTTCTTCAGGTCGTACACTCTCTCCAAATTTTTGGGCATGGGTTGGTGATTGGGTTGGTACGGGGTGGGCCTTGTTTCACCAACCGTGGGTGAAGCCCCTCTAGGCCCTGGTTGGGGTGGTGGGGGGTAAAGCCCTTTCAGCTGAATCAAAATCCTTAATCATAACTCTCGTTCTTTTCTGGTGGCTACCTGATAAAGTGTGTCTGAGAACATCTTTCAGCGATTTGAAAGATAAACTGCAGATGTCGTAAAAATTTACATTGCTGTTTGTAGGGTGAGACATGGTGTATTTTATTAGAGAAAAATTCGGAAAAAAATAATTTTTCGAAAATGAAAAATGAAGTGTGGTAAGTGTAAAAATAACCCTTCGAAATAATGTTGTAATGATTGTAAAGAATTAGATTATTGTTGTTATATATGAAAGGATATTGTTAAATTAAAAAATTATTTTAAACATGCAAGAGATCATTATGTTAATCCAGATCATTATCTAGAGTGTAATATGTCTAAAGTTTATAAGCATATTTCTTTCTTTAGGTTTAGAAATGGAAGATGCAGATTGTGCATCTATCTTAACAGATATAGATACACACATACTAAAGATAGATTCAAGAAATATGCCGAAAGATTTAATATAAAAGTTTAGAGTTAAACTGGTTTTGCTCAGATTATCCACAATGTGGTTACACGATCTCATTAGTTACACTGGAAAAAACACGAATAACTGTGTTTCCACCAATCTCAGTGTTTTTTACTTTATACCCATCACAACATGTCTCATATACAGTATCACAGCAGGGGTCATCCTTTTAAAGAACAGTGAATTTGGTTTTTTTTTATCTCACTTAGTTTTTTAGTAATTCATCAATTCGGGGGACGTTCACTGGAGTCAGCGAGGAAGGAACACCAAACCTTCCGTTTGCTAGAGCAACTTTACCTGACTCGATGATTTAACCACTACGCCAAGTGAGACGGAAAATTTTAGTTTTAGAATGATTAAATACCTATTGGGGAACATACAATTTTTTTTTTAAATTTTCAGTTTTTGTTCAAGTTTTTTTTGCAAGTTTTTTTACGTGCTTTTTACACAGTCTCTCTAGTTGCGGTACTATTGGGATACGTCCACCGAAGTCGGTGGGGATAGAAGCCGAACTATCCGTCTGATAATGGGTAATTACCAGCTTAACTCTGTACTAGTGGGTTGCACAAATTGAGACAAGAAATGATAGACATTAAGGGAATAAGAATGGGAAATATAGTGGATATAAGGTGGTATTCAATCAAGAATGAATACATGTTAGCGTTGAGTGCTTGTTTGAATCTTAATATGTAGACGTGAAAAAAAGGCCTTTATCCACGCAAAAACAAATACCCGTTAGGGTTGAGGTTTTGCGTTTGATAGCACCTTTGTCCCACTAATACTTGTGTCAGTCATAAATCAGGTAATAAATCAGGTTTAAAACTAAATCTTTAACCTTGAAACCCAAGGTTCTTTTAGTACATCTTTCTTATATACTTGTGGCACTCTCAATACTAAAATCAGAACATTAGATTTCCAGAGGAACACAAATTGCAATTAAGACTTGGGAAACCTACTTCAAAGGTTTATGTGAGGCAAAACCATCAATCCCACAGGAATGAAAACTTCTTAGCTGAAGTTTTGGGGAACCATAATTATTTGTTCACTAATTGGGAGTGTTATTCAAGACTAAGTACCAAAATTACAACAATGGAAATCAACAGAACTATCAAAACTGAAAAAACCATAAAGCTGGAGGATCAGATGGGATAAAAAACAAGAACCTCAGGAGAATTTTCTTCATAATTGACAACAAAATTTTTCATTTATTCAATCTCTGCTCTCTGCTCTACAGTGATTTCACTTTCTGAAAAATATCTTAGCAACAATCATTAAATCATTACACAAAAGGAAGGGTCAAGATACAGAACCAAGTTCCTATAGAGGAATTAGTTTTCCAAGTTTTTTGTAAAAACTTTTCACAGGAGCAGTTTATCAAGGTTTACAAAAGTGGCCAAAGAACTGAGGAATAATACAGTCAAGCTTATACAGTTTTGGTTGATGTCTTTTGACAATACATGTGGTCTCCCAAAGCAACTGGTCTTCATATTTACAGCAACGTCTATGAAAACTCGAAATATAGTGTTTTAGAAATTACTGATAGAAAATGCCTGCGGACTCCCATTTCAAAGAAGCAATCAAAATGAACGTTATGAAAATGGAAAATTATACGCATGCTTTATTGATTACGAAAAAAATATTTAATTTTATTGATCAGAATCTGTTGATAAGAAAATTTATTGAAATAGGGCTCCATGGGAATATCCTAAGAACATTTCAATCAGTAATTAAATGAAAATTTAAAAATTTTAGATAAGGAAACGCTATTGAATCCCAACATAAGTCCAAAATTCCTCTTTCGGATTGTGATATTAGGACGTCAGACTCGAGTCAAAAATAGATTTTTTAAAAAAATTCTGATTTCTTTTTCAAATCAGTACAACGCTCAATATTATTGGGTGGTGGTTTTCTATTTACTTTTAATCTGTGTCGCCACTATGGTAGCCGCCCGTGTGCAATACTCTCTGTCTTTGGCTAATTGAGCGTGGTATTTGTTTATAATGCAAATTTAGAAGCTTTTCAGTCGAACAATGCGAACAAATGTTGGTTTAAATGAATTAGGATTTAATAGAGTGGTTAGCTCTGTTGGTAACATGGTGTTCAATGAATGAATTAAATCCTCGCTATGGTCGGTACCCAATATCAGTTTTATCTTCGTAGTAAACTAACCAAGGCAACAAAGACAGACAACATTCCAATCGGTACTCTCGCGGGGAAACCTTGGAAATAACTTTTCACAATTTTGGCATGTAGTATACATATTCACTAATCTGTTGAAACTATTTGCCAGCTTTATTGAATAAAAAACCCTTACACTTGAATGTTTGATACTAGAATGTCTCGATATCTTTAATCTTGAACTCATGATTTTTAGATTTTTTCCTGTTTTTTAGTCTCAAACTCGAGTCGTTTTTTTTTTGTCTTGAAGTCAAGACAATTTTTTTGTTTTCTTTTTGGTTCCGAACTCGAGACGTTTTTTTCATATTTGTCTGGTCTTGAATTCCAGACAACTTTTTTTCTCTCGATCTCGGGACGTTTACTTTTTTGGTCTTGAATTCGGGACAACTTTTTTTTGGTCTCAAACTTGAGACTTTTCGTTTCTTCATTTTTTAAGCAACTGAGTCTCCTAGGGACTCTTTTTTTTCAATCATTTTTTTGTTTGCAGCGTTCATTTATTAATTTGAGTAATTGATTATACATAAATGTTCCACACGTTGTTGCCAAGATGCTCCATTAATAACTTATTCCTAATAGATGAACAATATGGCAAAGTTTTGTACAATTCGAAAAATGAGGTAGGCTGTTAAGACTGACACAGCAAGTTCCGTCGCTTTTAACCAAATGTATGAGCTTTCGGTTTTTAAATTCCAAGAAATTGTTATTTCTTTTTTTTCTAGAAAAATTTCGTGTTGAAACTGGTCGTTCCAGTAAATAATATCTTCATGACTGTTTTTTCCATCTGAGTCTCGGAATGCTTCCTGACTGATAATTCCTTTACTATTATGGCGAATTGTTCGAGCAATTTGACTCTGTTTTATGTCTGACGTGGAGAAAAGTCTGCGATCCAGGTTTTCATTACTTACATTTAAGTTACTATTCATCGACCTCTGATATATCTTACGATTGAATTTCTTCACCGTTTCTCCGTATTTGTGAAAACTGCTGTTTTCTAATTTGACAACATCAGCATACAGCGGGTTGCATGCAGCAATTTTATGATTGTGATACAAAAATTTTGTAATAGGGTTTAAATATCTAAGCGAAGAAAAGTTCTGACCCTCTACTAACACAGAAACTTCTTCTGTGCAAAAATGAAGTTTAATTTTTGCTACCATCCTGACCCATTATTGAACATATAAAACAGATCCTGCTCCTTCAACGTAAGTTATTTTCTCGAGGAGGATTACTGATGGGCTAACAATGTTTTTTTTATATTTAAATCATTGTTTGATTTTTCAGCCGTTGAATTTTGCATTGAAGCGTTCTAATTTTCATTAAAAAAATTCCCTCTCTTTGAGAAGTTTGAATTCAAAGGTGTCAATAACGCTTGAAAGAAACAGTTCCTTGGTTACTTTAAGATTACTAGTTTTCAGTTCTGAGTTTTCCTCGGGGTAAAAAACATCTGGGATTCCGTTTATTTTCACCTGTTGTCCCAACAAACTGATTGCTTTTTTCTCTAAATTTTCTGATGCAATTTCTTCATATTTGCTTTTGTGTAATATTTTTTGTCTGACAAAAGTGGTCTTGTTGTTACCAACAATTTTTTCAGGGTCCTCATTATGAAAGTGTTTGATCGTTTGACATGTTTGCTCACCTTGATTTTCAAAAAAAAGTTCACTAAGTCGTCTCCAAAATGTGTGGTTTTGACTAAAAAACAATTTTGATTAAATTCTATTAAACTTAAAATTTAACAGGTTTCTTTGTAGCAGTTTTCCGCAAATTGTTCCGATGTAATTTTACCACATTTGCATTATTTACCACATTTCTCATAAATGTTTCTAATGTAGGTGAAACGCACTCTACAGGTTCCGCATAAATAGCGATTTTTTGCCCATTTTTTGCCGTGAAGCTTTGACTAAGCTCTTCGGCATAAATGATTTCGCTGTTTCGTTATAAAATTTGTTATTCGCCAACCTGTTGACATTAAATGTCCTATCTCCGAAACCTGGTATTACAAAATTGTTGTTCTGCCAAATGTTCTTACAAGTTACCTCATTTAAAAGAAATATTGATTTTAGTAGTCTTGAATTTTCTGTGAGAAAAACGACATCGTCATATACGCTGCTTTTTTAAGTGCAAACACTGTATATACCGCTTCATACATGCAAAATTTTAGTTTTATCTCAAGCTGAACCTCAGCGTATATCAAACTACCTCTTTGTACTGTGATCTAGAGGGCAGATCTTTGTTGATACGATATTGTCAAAATCATAACCGTTTAACTTGATTCATGGTGATGGAGAAGCAAAAATGGCTAGCAATGCCAGATACAAACATAGTGATACTCCATCACACGATGCTCCGGACAAACTTATCTCTATTTTTGATCGGCCGCTAGACCTTGTAGCCATTTTTGGTGCCTTTGGATCACTATTAATCTTTTCTTCAGTTTTTTTTTGTTTTACTACTAGCTTTCTGTGGCTTTTATATGGTTTTGGAATTTTAGTTTCTGTTGTTTTTTTTTGCAGTATACTCTTTAGGTTTTAAAGAAGGCGAAAATCCTCCCTGGGCAATTTTGCTTGCCTCCTCTTGCCCTTTAGAGGTTTCTTGCTCTGATTCTTTAGCTTCATCTTCAGACGTGTCATTTGTAACATTTAGTGAATCATTAGCATCCTCAGCTTCAGATTGATTTTCTTTGTTTAGATTACTGTCTGTGGATGATTATATTTCAATTATTTCATTATCCTCTGAGTTGTTCAAATTGATGTTTTTCTGCTCCTTAACTGTTGTTTATTGTTTCGCCTGATGATCAGGCGTGATTGGCTTTTCTCGTGTTTTGTATTATCTTAGTTGGTCAAAATGGACTTTAATAGCTTTCCTCGTGTTTTTATTTTCCACTTTAAATTCAAATTGTTTTTAATTTCAACTATTGTGTTTGGTCTTCTATAGAAGAAATTAAATTTTCTTGTTTCTCCTATTTTTAAGGTTGGGTTGAAAACTAACACTTCTTTGCCAACTTTATAGCTCGGTCCGTACCTACTGCAATCATAATAGGTCTTCTCATGTTCTTGTTCAACATCCATATTTTCTCGCATCAACCGAAGCGTTTCTTGTAAATTCTGTTTCATTGTGAAAACATACTCACTTGGTATTGCAAATCTTGCAGTCTGTGGTGTGCTATAGATTTAATTTATAGGTAGCGACAGTGGAAAACCCAGGACCTCATACGCTGGGCGGTATTCTGTTACCCTATGGACTGATGATCGTTAGGCCATCGTTGCTAGGGAAAGAAATTTTGTATGCTCATGTTGATATTGGCCAATGTATTTGGAGAGACATTCTTCTATTGTTCGATTTGATCTGTGAATCATTGCGTTCCCTTGTTGGGGTAGGATTTTGTTCATGTCTTCTGAATTCCTATTTCACTCCAAATACTACGAAATAATATTAAAGGAAAGTTCGAATCTTGGTCCTTGTGTTGGTTGAATGAACAGCCGAACCTCGTTATCCAGTGTTCAACAAACGCTCTTGACCTTTTTTGCCTCTTGATTGAGTAAAGCTAGGGCTTCAAACTACTTACTGAATTGATCACCGATCAGTAAAAGCTACTTTTGTCCCTGAGACTCGGGAAGTAAACCCATGATATCAAGAGATACTGGCCAAAATGGGTGACTGGGTTTCCATTTTGTGAGTGAATGCCGATGTTTCTGCTTAGTTATTTTCCCTTTTAAGGCGCACGCCACAGCTTTTTATTCAGTTTATTACGTCCCTTCTCCTGCGTGGCCAATAAAACTTTTCACAAGCCCTTTGGCATGTTCTCTCAATCCCAAAGTGACCTGCGCTAGGAGAGTTTTCCAACAGCTCGAGCACGTTGGACACTCTCTTCCATGGTAGAAGCATTTGGTAAACACTGTCAAAGTTAGGTTCTGTTTGGTGTTTGCGATACAAAATCCCTTCTATGAGACAAAGATTTGTATACTGATCCCAGTACTTCCATAACTCCTTTGACGCTCCAATTTTAATTTGCCGTGATTCCAGTTTTTTTTTCAATAGCCCAGGAGTATACTTCTTTGTGTAGTTTGTAGTTTTGCTGCGATTTTCGCAGTTTTACTCTCTGGAGTTTGTCTAACTGCCAACCTCAACTACCATAATTGGTATCGTCTTGCGTTGCGTCCGGCGCAATAGCGTTAACAGAACCTGTTTGTTCATCATCTTCTGTGATTATGCCCGACAGACAGTCAGCGTGCGGGATTTTATTTCCTTCTCTATGCTTGATGTCAAAATTAAATTGCCCAAGTTTTTCTATCCATCTTGAAACCATACCGTCTGGTTTGGTACTCGGTGGTCCATTATAAATGAAAAGTGCTGACCAAGTAAATTGTTTTTAATATGTTGCGTAAAATGAACAATTGCAAATAATTTCCGCTTAGTTGCTGAATAATTTTGCATACATTTACTCAGAGTTTGGCAAGCATATACAATAACTCTATCCTCCGTTCCTTCTATTTGGGTAAGAATTGCTCCAATTCCTGTCAACAAAGCATCAGAAGTTAGTGTATATGGATCCCTATTGTTTGGATATCCTAAAACTGGAGCTTCCAAAAGCTTCTCCATTAGCTGGGTTACCGCACTTTTACACTCTTTACTCTATTCAATTTTATTTGACTTATTCAGTAAACTGTAAAGAGGTTCTGCTGTTTTTCCAAAACCCGGAATATATTTTTGATAAAAGCCTATAAGGCCCTGATCTCTTTCAGGGAGGATGGTTCTTTCTTTCTTGAAATTAACACGCTTTTGGAAAAAATTGCATTTTGATCCCTTTATTTTTAATTCATTCACCGCTAAGCATTGATAAAACCAGTTCTAACCGTTTCAGAAGTTCGTCAAAATTTCTTCCAAAAACGATCACGTCATCTACATACAGTAGAGGCATATTGTAAGAGATGCCAACACAAATTAACTCTATTGGGTATTGAAACACTCCCGGTGCAGACGCTAGTCCCAGAGGAAGTATTTTCTATTTATAGGCGCACAGAGGCGTTTTAAAAGCTGTTAAATGCTGACTCTCTTCCTCGTGCGCCATCTGAAAGTATCCCGACAAGAGGTCTATTTTCAAGAAATACATCTTGCCCTCCAGTGAATCATTAACTTGATTTTTTCGCGGTAAAGGCCAGCATGTTTTCTCTATTTGTTTGTTCAGGCCACGATAGTCTACAACCAAGCGATAGGTTCCATCCTTTTTTGGTACAAGTAATGATCTTGCTGCCCAATCGGAATATGTTGGTTCAACTAAGTCATCTAGTTCCAAGTCTTCAACAATTTTTTTCATGGCTTTTCGTTTCTCATAGCTCATGCTCTCATTTGTACGTCCGAATGGCACAGCTTCCTTTCTTAATTTTGTTTTGTGATCAAATCGGTCACAAAACCCATATCATTTGAATTTCACGAAAACTTTACAGCATAACTTGACATCACTTTTGTCATTTCTTCACAAGAAAAACTCATTGAACATGAGTTCACAAGCTTATCAAAATCAAATTCGTCTCTATATTTTGTATTTTTGTCAGGGTTATTTTGTTGTGCTCTTGAAGTTTTTGCAATGTTTTCCGCATATGCGATTCTCGTATTTCTGTAAATTTTCTTTTGTTCTAATTTAGGTTTCAGAACTCGAAGCCATACATCATCAACCAATTCACTCAGCGATCTTGCTATTAATAAATGTGATTTGTCTTCAAACACTTTCATGGCCTCGACCAGAATTTCTGTTTGTTTTGTTTTGTTACCTTTTTCATCAACAACTTTACATTTAATGAAACCTTCGAAGCGACGAGGTAAATCGTGATCCTCTGCTGCAATTGAAAACATATTCTTATTATTTCGTAGTAATGGGGACAATTCTAATTTGTCACCAAATTTCCCCTTAAAAGAGTTCGTTTTCTTCTGGTGTACAAATTAGAGTTAAATTTATATAAAAATTCCATGCTCAATGAGCAAGGCGTTATCTCATTTTTGGTCACTAGAAACTCAACTGTTATCTCAGATGTAAGTTCTTGAAGTTGGGTTTGAATAGCTGTTGGCCCCTCTACAGGTATTTTTGCATTGTTGGCAGGTATTGTATTTTCCTTGCACACTCTAATCTGGCTCCGTTCTCCTAGTTGCTGGTAGAGTGTGTCACTTAAAAGATTAACACTACTTCCACTATCTATTAGGCCTTTATCAGTTTGTCTTATATCATTATTTTGGCAAACAAAGCCTCCACGCGGCTGTTTCCGCCACGAACAGATTTCACGTAGCTAGCTGAAAATGATGTCCGGCCATTTCTAGCTAGTTCTCTTTAAAATACGGGCACTTTAGTTTGAAATGATTTGAACTCCCACATTCAAAACATTTCTTGCAATCTTTAGATGCGTCTTTAGATGCATGCTGACCGAAAAGTCGACATTTATCTCTTTCAAAACTCACCGCTGTATTTGACTGGTTGGCACGGTTCTCGTGAGACCAATCACGGTTTCCGTTCTCGCCTCCTGGTATTGGCGATTGCGCTCTACTGACGTAATTGTTTCGTCTATTATCAGCGCTGTCTCTGTTATAGCTATTATAGGTTCCAATTCTTTCTCCGGTTTCTCTTGAACTTCGCTCATTTCCGTGCAAATTTTATTTTGTCCTCGCTCTTTGCAATAGAATTTTCCGATTATCTTGCCTGTTAGGTTCGGTAGTCTGCAATATTCGCTATAAATCTTTAATTGCATTAACTAGTTGAGTGTTTTCATTTGACTGGATGGCAACAACTCTAGGCTCATTATCCTCCTCATCAATTCTCGTGCCTCAATATGTAGTGCTTTTTCCAAAGCTTTGACTAAAGTCATATCCATGTCACCCAAGTTCTTTATCAAGCAGAGTTTAACCTGACTATTTTCTTTGCTTTTCAGGAATCTCCTCAAATTGAAATGTTCTCTTATCTCATTAGACTCTTGAGGGTGCGCTTTCAAGGCTAAGTTTGCAATTCACCGAGAAAATCTGTTAATGTTTCAAACGGCTGCTGTACTCTCCTAGTTAGCCCCACACGGAAAACTACATTGTTCTCATTATAATGTTGTCTGAAACTTTTTAAGGTCTCAGCATAGCTCTTCCTAGTGCCCTCCGAAAGTTTACGGTAGAAATCAATAACTGAATTGTGTAGCTTTAACGCAAAAAATTGGGAATGATCATCGACTTCAGTTTCTGCGCCGTTTACTGTTTCTTTTCTTTGCCACTTCCGAAGTTGTGACAAGAACTCAAAGTGTGTAACAAAACTTTCAAAATCATTTGAACCCGTAAAAATCTCCCTTAACTACTTTTTGACACTCTAAGTCAGCAGACCTTAATTCTTATAGACACTGTATCTTTCTTTGAAAAAAAATTGCAAAAAACGCAAGTTTCATTGGGGTATTTTTAGTCAAATTATGTCGAATTCAAATACGTTTGAATTCGAACGCTATTTCATTATCGAAAAAACACGTACGAAACGATTTAAACTATTCGAACTTTTAGGGGGAACACACTTGTAAGTTAGAAGATGGCAGTATTCCTTGTCGAATCCCAACACCAGTTCAAAATTCCTCTTTCGTGTCGTGATATTAAGACGTTAGAGTGGTGTTGAAATTTAAACTTCAAACGAAAAATGCGGATTGTTTTTAGAAATCAATACAATGCTGAATATTATTGGGTTGTGGTTTTCTAAATACTTTAAATCTCTGTCGCCACTGTAGTAGTCGCCCCTGCTGATTGCAGGTGGTAATGCTTAAAATGCAAATTTAGAAGTTAAATTATTAAGTACACCAATAAGAACAAATGTTGGTTTAAAAAAATTAAGATGTAATAGAGTGGTTAGCTCTGTTGGTAAGTTTGGTGTTCAATAAATGAATTAAATCCGCGCTTTGGTCGGTACTCAATATCAGTTCTATCATCCTGGTAAATTAATCAAGTCAACTAAGACATGTCAGATTCGTTGATTTGGCTCGAAGCCTGAGTTTTGTCTAATCAAAGGTCTATTTTTTTTCTGACACTTATCAACCTTGTGTCAGCCATAAATCAGGTAATAAATCAGGTTTTAAACTAAATCAATACCTTGAAACCCAAGATATTTTTAGTAAATGTTTTTATACATGTGACACTCTCAATATTAAAATCAGAACAGGTGACCTCCAGAGGAACACAAATCGCAATCAGGAGATGGGAAGCGTACATCAATGGATTATGTGAGGCAAAACCATCAAACCCACAGGAGTTAGGTTTCAAAGCTGAAAGCTCTGAGGAACCACGATTAATCATTCACTAGATGGGAGTGTTATTCAAGACTAAGTGTCCAAAGCACAACTTTGGAAAGCACTAAAAATTTATCAAAATTGAAAAAAGCAGAAAGCTGGAGGACCAGCTGGGATAAAAAGCAAATGCATCAAGACACTATTCGTAATTGACAACTAACTTTCTCAATTATTCAATCTCTGCTTTACAGTGAGTTCACTTTCCAACATCTGGAAAACATCTGACCAACAACTAATATACAAACGTAAAGGTCAAGAAACAGAATCAAGTTCTTATAGCGGAATTAGTTTCTTATGTAGTTTGGAAAAATTGTTCACATGAAGATTTTATTAAGCTTTACAAAATGGCCAGAAAATTGCGCAAAACTACAGTCAAGCCCATACGGTTTTTGCAGTTGCCTGTTGACAACGCATGTGGTCTCTCATCTCAAAGCAGCAATCAAAATGAAAAAGACAAAATATGGAAATTTCTACCCATGGTTTGTTGATTACGAAATGCATTTGAATTTATCGACCAGAATCTGTTGATATTCAAACTGTCTCTCTTGATATCAACACTTGACTTTTATAAATGTCACCACTTCAAATTTTCTAAACTCACGAATCTAGTGAATAAACTACACTCTCTAAATAATTGACAATGTAAATACAGTTTATAAATTCGTCAGTGGGATCTGACGTTCAGTTCAACATTTTTTTCAATTACATAATCATCTCACGAAGCAATCATGCACATTTTTTTTCATAATAAGGTGAAGGAGAGTTCCCCGTGAGGGTGTAGATCCCATGTATCAAGATAGGATGAAGAAATTTTTTGAGATAGGGTCTACCGTACTGTGCATAATAAATTGCATTTGAGTTTTTTGAACGGAATTTTTTGATAACAAAACCCATTCTTTAAACTGTCACCACTTCAAAGTTTTATAAATTGAAATCCATTGGAGCTACTATACAAAGTAAAAGTTTGAAAAGGTCAATACCACTTGTAAAGTTGTCAGTGGGATCGGGCGTTCAATTCAATATTCTTCTGAAAAACGGAAACAGTACTTGAAATAATGTTGATGAATTAAACGTGATGAATTAGAGATAATTTTCTATACCGACGATCTAGTAGTACTCAGTAGCAGCAGTCGTTCATTCTTACAGCAAAGTACAAACAAACTTGAAGAAAACTGATCTGGAAATTATTTCAAGGTTAATACCCTAGAGACAAAATCAATCAAATTAGGAAGCGGTGGTAGACTAGTAAAAAACAACAAACTTTTTTTATCTGGCAAAGCAATCTTGTAGAATAACATATTCCTGGGAGTAGTCTTGTCAATTTTCTTGCCATCAGGACACCACTAAAACCATTTAGATAAAAAAATCTCATCAATCCGTTGAAACACTTAATCAAAACAGAACATGTAGAAAAACCTACTTTCATTCTGCAAACTGTATGTTCAATTCAACTGTTTTTTGAGGCGGCAAAATATAGCCTTAACGTTTACGCCGACAATCTTTTTGAAATAGAGATAAAAAACGCTTCCACAAAGCGAAGAAATTTTTGGAAAAACTGGTGCGGAGTGAGCTAGTATGATTTGACAAAAACAATTTCAGGAAATTTTGACTTACTGGGACTGCATGGGCTGAAGAATTGTCCCAACAAACACAGAAGGGTGATCGCAATTTTGTATGGAAACTGTTGGCCCAACTATTTCTGCTGTATGAAAGTCTGCTGCAAATAGAAGCAAAACTTGAAGTTCTGCAAATTTTGCGAAAAAAACAGTATGATATGATCATATACTTTATGGTCCCTCATTTTTCATTTAAACCACTTCAAAATGACTTGAATGTAAATATCACAAAGACAGAAGGCATTCAATTCAGAAGATAAAATAGAGAACTAGCAAAAGACAACAAGCATTTTCTGTTTGGCAAAAGAATCATGTAGAATAACACCTTTTCGTTAACTGGTAGTCATCATTCGAGGTGTCTTATCACCAAGACACCGCTTAAACCATTTAGTTAATAAATCTCATTAAATCGTTGCAAACCATAATCAAAAACTGAACTTGCGGAAAAACCAACTGTAATTCTGCAAAAAGTCTGATCAAAACAATTTTTTTCAGGTGGCTTTATATGTCCTAAACAATTACGCCGACGACTTATTCAAATTAGAAATATAGAAACGCTATAGCAAAATAAATTAAATTTTTGGAAAAATGGCGGGCGCGGTGTAAGCGATTTTACCCCGAGAAAAAACTTTTCGGAAAAATCTGACGTTCTGTGACCAGCAAGGGCTAAAATTGTGTCCCAACAAACACAGAAAAGTGATCGTGATGTTTTAAGGCAAATGTCTGCACAACTGTTTCTGCTGCATGGAAGTCTGTTACACGAGGAAAGAAAACCTGTGCGTCTGCAGATTTTGCTAAAAAAAATTCGTTTACTCTATAAGATGATATCTATTTTTGCGCCTCATTATTAAAACTGTAAACAAATCTAAAGTTTTTTTAATTTCAAAAACTGAATGAAACAGTTACACTCTGTAAATATTTGTCAGAACAAATACCACATGTAAATTCATCAGCGGGATTTTACTTTCAAGTTTATATTCTTCATAACAAAGAAAACAGTAGTTGAAACGTGATGAATTAGAGGTAATTTACTATATCGACGATATATTACTTGGTAACGGCAGTCATTCATACTTAAAGCGAAGTCTAAACCAACTCAAACCTTAATGTTCTAGAAACTACTCGAAAGTTAATAATGCACAGACAAAACACGTCAAATTCAGAAGATGACGTAGACTAGCAAAAGACAACCAACTATTTCATTCTGGCAAAAGAATCATGTGGGATAACACCTTTCGTTACCTAGGCTTCATCAATCCAGTTTTTTTGATCATCAAAACATCAAGACATCGCCTAAAACAATTAGTTACTGAAGCCAATCAAGCCCTTGCAGGCCTTAATCGAAAACTGAACTTGCAGAAGAATCAATTTTAATTCTGCAAATAGTCTGATTAATTAAAACTTTTTCCAGCGGCAACATATTGCCTAAAAATTTACCCCCATGACCTATTCCAAATAGAGATAAAAAAAGCCACGGCGATGTATAGAATTTTTTTGGGATATCGGCTGCAGAGTGAACACGTTCGCTTTGACAAAAAAAAGTTTGGGAAAACTTGACGTTCTGTGACCAGCATGTGCTGAAAAATTATTGTCCCAACAAACACAAAAAAGTGATCTCGAAGTTTTAAGGAAACTGTCTGCACAATTGCCTCTGCTACATGAAAATATGTTACAAGAGCAAAAAAAAATTGTGCCTCTGCAATTTTTTCGATAAACTTCTTTTCTTAGATGATCAGATAATTTATTGCGCCTCATTATTAAAACTGTCACCACGCCCAAAATTTTTATAATCTTACAAATTGAATGAAACAATTACGCTCCGTAAATAAATGATATTGTAAATACCATTTGTACATTGGTTAGCATGATCTGACGTTCAATTCAAAATTCTTCTCTTCTTCAGAACCTTGCATGTTATTTTTGTAAAGAGAAAAGCCATAAAAAGACGTGGTTGATTAGCAAAAAATGACATTTTTTTTCTATTTAACAAAACAATCATGCATGCTTACAAAGTTTGTTGCCTAGAAGTAATCTTCTCAATTATTTTATCATCAGGACACCACCTAAAACACTCAAATAATAAACTCCATCTGACCATTGGAAATTTCAGTAAAAACGCAACTTTTGTAAAACCAACTATAATTCTGCCTGTCATCTGTTCAACTCAATTGCTTTCCGGCGGCAACGTATGGCCTCAAAATTTACTCCGACCACCTCTTTGAATAGAGATAAACAATTATTACCGTAAAATTGGTGATTTTTTTTGAAAAACTAGGGCGTAGTGTGTAAAAGGAATTGGACAAAAATTTTCCTACAATAATTGATGTTCTTTGACGGGCAGGGGCAGAAAGATAGTCCCCCCAAGCACAGAACCTTAATCTTTATGTTTCATGAAAACTGACTGCACAATTATATCTGCTGCGTGGAAGGCTAATACAATGGGGACAAAAACTTGTGCGTCTACAGCTTTGAAAAGATTTCTTTTAAAGGACGATCATATATTTAATCTCTTCTCATTCATGATTATCATATCGTAATTGAAAACTAATTTTCTTAATTATTCAATCTCTGCCAACATCTGCAAAAAATCTGACCAACAACCATTATACAAAGGTAAGGGTCAAGAAACAGAACCAAGTCCTTATAGAGGAATTAGTTTCATATGCTGTTTAAAAAAATTGTTCACAGGAGTAGTTTATCAAGATTTACAAAATGGCCAGAAAACCTCGAGATGCTACAGTCAAGCCCATACGGTTTTCGTAGTTGTCTGTTGACAATGCATGCGGTCTCCCATCTCAAAGAAGCAATCAAAATGAAAAAAACAAAATATGGAAATTTCTACCATATTCTGAAAAAATGAGATTCTAATTACCATTTGCAATTTAGTCAGCGGTATCTGAAGTTCAATTCAATATTCTTCAGGAGGCAATATACGTCCTAAACAATTACGCCGACGAATTACTCGATTTAGAAATACAGAAACGCTATAGCAAATTAAATTAAGTTTTTTAAAAAACTGGGGCTGTGTAAGCGATTTTACTTTGAGAAAAAAAATTTCGGAAAATCTGACGTTCTGTGACCAGCAAGGGCTAAATTTTTGTCCCAACAAACACAGAAAAGTGATCGTGATGTTTTCAGGAAATTGTCTGCACAAGTGTTTCTGCTGCATGGAAGTCTGTTACATCAGGAAAGAAAACCTGTGGGTCTGCAAATTTTGCTAAAAAAATCGTTTACTCTATAAGATGATATCTATTTTTGCGCCTCATTATTAAAACTGTAAACAAATCTAAAGTTTTTTTAATTTCAAAAACTGAATGAAACAGTTACAATCTGTAAATATTTGTCTAAATAAATACCACTTGTAAATTCATCAGCGGGATCTTACTTTCAAGACAATATTTTTCATAAAAAATAAAACAGTAGTTGAAACGTGATGAATTAGAGGTAATTTACCATGTCGACGTTATATGACTTGGTAGCGGCAGACATTCATACTTAAAGCGAAGTCTAGACCAAATCAAAAATTAGTGTTCTAGAAACTACACGAATGTTAATGTTTCAAAGACAAAAACCGTCAAATTCAGAAGATGAGGTAGACTAGCAAAAAATATTCAGTTATTTCTGTCTGGAAAAATTTTCATGTGGAATAACACCTTTCGTTACCCAGGGGTCATCAATCCAGTATTTTTGACCATCAAAACACCGCGAAAACCACTTAGTTACTGAAGCCAATCAAGCCGTTGCAAGCCTTAATCGAAAACTGAACTTGTAGAAAAAACAATTTTAATTCTGCAAATAGTCTGATCAATTTAAAACTTTTTCAGCGGCAACATATGGCCTAAACGTTTATCCCCACGACTTATTCTAAATAGAGATAAAAACGCTAGCGTAATGTAGAGGATTTTTTTGGAAATCTGGTGAAGAGTGAGCACATCCGCTTTGACACAAAAAGGTTTGGGAAAATTTGACGTTCTGTGAGCAGCATGTGCTGAAAAATTGTCCCAACAAACACAAAAAAGTGATCGCGATGTTTTAAGGAAACTGTCTGCACAATTGCTTTTGCTACATGAAAATCTGTTACAAGAGCAAAGAGAACTTGTGCGTCTGCAGATTTTTCGATAAACATCTTTTCTTAGATGATCAGATAATTTATTGCGCCTCATTATTAAAACTGTCACCACGCCCAGAACCTTGCATGTTATTTTTGAAAAGACAAAAGCACGCTTATGCACGCTGACTCAGTTTGTTGCCTAGAGCTAATCTTCTCAAACTTTTTACATCAAGACACCACTTAACCACTCAATTAATAAACTCCATCTGACCATTGGAAATTCAAATAAAAAACGCAATTTTTGTGAAACCAACTATAATTCTGCCTGTCGTCTGCTCAATTCAATTGCTTTCCGGCGGCAACCTTTGGCCTCAAAATTTACTCCGACCATCTATTTGAATAGAGATAAACAATTATTACCGTAATATTGGTGATTTTTTTGAAGAAATGGGGCGTAGTGTTTAAAAAGACTTGGAAAAAATTTTTCCTACAATAATTGATGTTTTTTGACCGGCAGGGGCAGAAAAATTGTCCCCCCCCAAACACAGAACATTAATCACGATGTTTCATGGAAACTGACTGCATAAATATTTCTGCTGCATGAAACGCTATTACAATGGGGACGAAAACTTGTGCGTCTACAGCTTCGAAAAGAGTTTTTTTAAAAGATGATCATATATTTAATCTCTTCGCATTCTGAAAACTCTCACCCCCTCACAAGTTTTATAAACTCACAAAATGAATTAAACATGTACCTTCTGAAAAAATGACATTCTAATTACCATTTGCAAGTTAGTCAGCGGTATCTGACGTTCAATTCAATATTCTTCTTTGGCAAAAATTGCATATCAAACTGGCAAAGCCATCTTGTACATTTTCTAGATGCCAAATATCGAATTGTAGAAACAAAATCTAACAAAAAGACTTTTGAGACTTTTTAAAATGAAAACAGGTGACTTCCAAAGGAACACAAATCACAAATAAGGCTGAGGAAGCGTACGTCAAAGGACTTTTTGTGGCAAAAACTGCAATTTTACAAACCAAACCGTTCCAATCGAAATATTAGCGAACCATGATAACTCATTCACTAACAGGGACTGTTATTGAGGCCCAATTGTCCAAATTACAATGAAAGAAATCAACAAAGAGCTCTCAATTAAGAAGAACGATAAAGTTGGAGGACCAGATTGCACAACATACGAGTGTATTTAGAACAATTGCATTGAATTTGACATTTCTATTTTATTGTTATTCAATCTTTGTTTTGCAGGGAGTGCTTTACCAAATATCTGGAAATTACGTACAGTCAATCATTTTATAAATGGAAGAGTCAACAACAGAACCAACTTCATATAGGCAAAAAACTTTGTTGTAATGTCTGGACAAAATTATACAAGAATAATGTATCAACGTTCCCTGAAGTGGTCGGAAAATTGAGGAATAACAAATTCAAGCCAATACAGGTTTCTCTGTTGTCTGTCGATAATGCATGTGGCCTCCCATACCAATGAAGCAATCAAAACGAAAAAGACACTATGTGAAAACTTCTACACATGCTTTATTGATTGCGAAATGAGGTTGAATTTTTTGATTGGAACCTTTTGATATCAAAACTGTCACTCTTGATATCAAAACTTGTTTTTTGAAAACTGTCGCCACTTCAAAATTTTAAATACTTAACAATCGAATGAAATAACTACACTCTGTAAATAATTGACAATGTAAATACAGTTCAAAAATTTGTCAGTTGGATCTGACGTTCTATTCAGTATATTTTTTTCATAATTGCATAATCATCTGACAAAGCAACCATGTGCATTTATTACCAGTAGTGAGAGGGTAAGGGAGAGTTCCCCGTGGGGCTCTAGATCCTATGTATCAAGATTGGATATAGAGATTTGTTTGAGATAGGGTCTACCGTAATGTATTGAGATAGGATGTAAATATAGTCTCTTTAGTGGTATAGTGAGAGCATATCAGTTCCCTTTTTCGGAGCCGAACGTTAACCCTTACGTTCAGAGGAATTGTACAGGCAGAGGAATTGTACAGGCAGCGCGCACAGGAATTATTGCCCTTGCAGTAAATTTCAATATGCAGTAATTGCAATATGCGCATTGTATTAAGATTCAGTATAGCGGCCTCAAGGTAATGAGATTAGGTATAGTAATGAGCCGTAATATTTTAAGATTAGGTATAGCCGCGGCAATGTATTAAGATCAGGTATAGCTGCCGCAATGTACTAAGATTAGGTATAGCCGCCGCCATGTTTTAAGATTAGCTATAGCTGCCGCATTGTATTAAGGTTAGGTATAGCCGCCGCAATCTGTTAGGATTAAGCATAGGCACTGCAACCTATTAAAAAAATACCTCTTGCTAATCTTAAAAAATCTCATTAAATCGGGACTTTTACACGCTCATAGCTTGGAAAAATGTCAAGTAATAAAAAAATCAATTATTAAGTATAAAATAACAGGCACGGTGTATGTATATTACGCATATTCAAATAAAAAGTTATTCAAACGTTTACATGATAATAGTACAAAACAGACGAGTATCAAAGCACATTTAGTCGAGTGGTTAATAAAGTCGACAACAAAACTTTGAGTAATTAACAAAGTATTTAGGAGATTAGGATAAAAATTATTTTCAACTTTATTAGATTTCAAAACATTTCGACTGATTTTACATTAACTTTATTCAGTTCACATAAAATCATTTTAATATTTAAAGCTTGGACATCATGAACATTGTTCAATTATGTTTTAAAAAAATTAAAAAATTGAAAGGCTGCAAAAAAGGTGCAAAATCCACAAAAATTCTCTTTCTCCTGAAATGGACATTGTATCCTGGTCTGCTAATTTTCATACAAAAGTCGATGCGAAGCTTAATGTGGGTAGAATTGGAATACAATCCGCTGGAAAATATCCAGTATAATGCAGTTTGGGTTCTCGAAATTGTTCAATAGTCGGTCTTCAGGAAGTGTTATCCATGAAAACAAATTTTGTTTGCTCCGGTTGACAAGTACCATTAACACTTGGTTTTTTAAATGTACAGCCAGGCTTAAATGAATCGTTCTCTTCAAAAAAGCAACAACCAGTGAACTTTTTAACCTGTTCTATTAAAATGTTGCTAATAAAAATAGTTTTTTAATTTTGTCAACAAAATTGTTATTGGAGCTGGGGTAGAAAGAAACAATAAAAAAAATTACCAAAAAATTAGAAGGCAATCATAAACAAAAAAGTTTTCCCCTAATTTATATCTCTTTTAAGAAATTATTTTGTGAAGAGAAGGGCAACCGAGTGACAATAATATATAACCCACAAATGTTCCAATGCAGTAAGCAATAATGTACAACTCATCAAATTTAAAAATTATTTTTAAGTATTTCGTTAACGCAAAGACCTTCAGAACTTTGTAGAAAACCTTCTGAAATCATCATTTTAAACAGTTGATACTCTTTGTCATGGAACAACTAGTTCCGTCACGCTTCTTAGCGCGCGGTCAAAAAATATGTCTAGTGATACTTTCACCACCGAGTTCAAGTTAATGAATTTTTTATCCAGCATCTAAAAGAGAAGTGAGGTCGATTACAATACGTATTAGATGTGAAAGAGATTATTTGGTAACGTAGGAATTTCTTCGTTAAATTCATTGCTTTCACTGTTGTCAGATTTGCCCTATAGTCATTGTTTGTATCAACTGATAGTACAACTCTACCTCCTCAAATAATTCTAAGTTCTCGTAACACAAATTTTTGATTCTGCCAAATGGAAGGCTGTCGCAGGTGGGAGGATAACCTGTGCGTCTGCAGATTGTGTGAAGGAACTATTACATCAGAAAGCTACATACTTTTTAGCACCTCCATTTCAAAACTGTTACCACTTCAAATGTTTTACAAACTCATAAATTGAAAGAAACAACTATACGCTGCAATTAATTGATATTGTTGATATCATTTGCAAATTTGGCAGGGGGATTTGATTTTCAATTCAATTTTTTTCTTATTCTATAACTGACAAAAATTGTAATTATGATTTATAAGTTTGATTTAGAAATCACGCCAGGTAGTTGCTTCAGATGGTATTAGCTTCATCTTTATTTCTGTTCAGAAAAAAGTTTCATACACTGATTTCTTTTTAAATTGATTATTTTCGCGTTTCCCAAATAAAATTCCAGTGAGTTTAAGTTTCTGGTAGAGTAATGAAAAAATTCTAACTGGAAAAAAGATGACAACTCTCCATGCGACAACTGTTCTTTACTTCTATATTTCCTGTGAATATAAATCAGGTTCAGTAAACGTTATGGAAAACAAATGCGGTGAATTTTTTGAAAAAAACGCGGTGAACTTTGCGTGGAATTTTTGTGAGAAAAAATGTGAATTATTTTTTTCACCGCATTCACCGCATTTCTTAGAACAAGTCACCCAAAAACCTCGTCCCGGGTGAGGTGATTTGAAGTATATTAAATAGACAGTTCATAAAAATATTTTACTCCCACACAAACCCTCCATGCAGAAGAATCCGTTGCATGATGTTATTGAATTGAACAGATGATCATCAGAATCGAAATCAAAATGTGACGTGACGATAATTTAATTGAACGTCAGGCCCGGCGGACACATCATGCAAACTTTTTTTAATGGTCAAAAACTACGAAGTGTTAGTTGCTTCAATTCAATTTGGAAAGACCTTTGGAAATATGAGTTGCGCTGATGTATGGCAGCTCCTAAGGACATATAGCAGACTCACAAGCTTTTCTCTCACTTATTTCAGCTTTTCCATGCTGCAGAAAGTTACGCACAAGCATGTGCACAGTATAATTCTCGATCACTGGTCTGTGTTCGAGAGCTGGGGGGTTTGTGTTCCAGTCCACGCTGATCGAAGAACATCGGATTTTGCTCACTGTTTGTTAATGTTTTTTAATTCACACCGCACCAAGTTTTGCTCAATAATCCTTCAACCCAGGTCTAGACCTCGACTCATGAAAAGACAATGCTCGACAAAAATGTGCTATGAAAAGACCATACTGGACTCATTTGAGCTATGAAAAGACTTTAGCTGGACTTTAAGGCATTCTGGACTTTAGCTCGACTCAGATTTTTTGCAAAAGACTTTAGCTGGACACTAAATTTTACAAAAGACTTTGGCTTGACCCAAAGTTTGTGCTGGACTTAAGCTCGACACAATGTTTGCAAACAAAGTCGAGTTAAAGTCTTTTCATGGGTCCATCATTAGTCTTTTCATGGGTCCATCATTAGTCTTTTCATAAGTCTGTTTTTCTGCCATTAACGTTTTGCGTAATATTGCATATAACGTAGTCAGCATATGTGATCATGCACCTTTTACGATTCAAAAGAACCATAAATACCTCAAAAACCTGCATTATTTTTTAAACAAATAGCTAATAATTTTGGTAAGGAAAACAAACTGAATAGCGCCGAAATTTTTTCATGGCTAATGGGACTAGGACCAATATTCTTAAGCTAGCTGGTTTCATTGAATCAAGTAATGTGGTAATAAACTCGATCTGAAAAAACTCTTTACGGCTTTTGGCAGATTTCCAACTGATTCTTAAGTTGGACTGCTCTGGTGCAAAACTATTTAGTCGTGCTCCGGTTCTGCTTCTGTATGTACAGAAGCAGGAAACAAATAAAAAATTTGAATATTGAAAAAAAACAGACTTATGAAAAGACTAATGGTGGACCCATGAAAAGACCTTAACTCGACTTTGCTGGTTATTAAAAGACTAATGCTGGACCCATGAAAAGACTTTAGCTCGACCCATGAAAAGATATTAGCTCGACTTTTACTAGGAACCTCGACCGTGTAATTATAGTCAATATTGGCCCCCCCCCTACTAGACTTTTAAAGTCTTTTCATAAGTCGAGGTCTAGGCCTGGGAATTTTTACATAAACTTACTAATTCAAAAAAATACTAATTGAAAAACCATTAATAATTCAAAAAAATTGCCTTAAAGTTTCAAACCATGCAAAACGGTTGAGAAAAAGAAACGAGGCGCAGAACAATGCATTTTACGCAAGTTGAGTTGACGGTTAAGGGTTGCAACGGGTTGATTAGTTTTTTTTTAACTAACTGGCTTATGTGATAGAAGACTAGAAAACACGCATCCTAGGTAAAGTAATAGTGTATTCAATTGCCTGGCCAGGTAGAAAAAGTTTGTGTTTTGCTGAACAACCGCCTTTACTGAGTTTAATGGCATCAATAAATGAAGATATTGGAACAGACGAAGAAGATAATGAAGAAAAAGAGGATTAAACTGAACATCAAACCCACTGACAAATATACAAATGATATTTGCAATGTTAATTACTTAAATTGCGTACTTAATTCATTCAACTTAGGAGTTTGCGGAGCAATTAAAAAAGATTGAATTGAACATCGGAGGTTACTGACAAATTTATTAATCATGTTTACAATGTCAATTATAGAATAAGAGGAAGATTGAATTGAAAATCAAATCCCCCTGCCAAATTTACAAATGATATCAACAGTGTCAATTAATTGCAGCGTGTAGTTGTTTCATTCATTTTATAAGTTTGTAAAACATTTGAAGTGGTGACACTTTTGAAATTGAGGCGCTATAAATTATGTAGCTTTCTGATGAAATAATTTTTTCACACAAACTGCAGCCGCACAAGTTTTCCTCCCACCTGAGACAATCTTCCACTTTGTAGAAATGTTTGTGCAGACAGTTTTCACAGTTCATCGTGATTGCTCTTCTGTGTTTTGGGTGGACAGAAATTCAGGCCAGGTGGGTCAAAGAAGAACGTCAGTTTCTGTAGAAAGTTACTTGTTGACTTGTATTTACTAGCTCAGCACCATCTTTTCCGAAATAAAGCTTCAGTTTTTCTAGTGTTTTCTTTTCTATTTAGAATAGATCATTGGTGGAGGTAGATGCCATAGGTTGGTGCCAGAAAAACAATTGAAATCAACACAGGACGATTACTTTACAGGTTGAGTTTTTTATTAAGGTTTGCAACGGCTTGGTTGTTAACTAAGTTGTCTAAGTGCTTTTTCTTCGTGATAAGAAATTTAACAAGATGGCTCCTAGGTAACAAATGTTGGTGTATCAGTTGATGTACTTGCTGGAATACATCTGTCATCTCTTTGCTAAAGACCTCCTCTCCTGAAATGTAGTGTGCCTTAGAACTCCTCTATATCGGATTCAACTTTTTTTATTGCATAATTGCCTTTACTGATTTGATAAATTTGTCTCTCCATTGTTTTATGTTTTGTGAAGGTTCGGTTTATTTTAAAAAATCGCAGTCCTTCCTGAAATCTGTGTCTTTTCTCAATTTTCACATGCTTGTGCATCAAGTACAATTCTTTATTGAAACAACCTGGTGATTTCCGTTTAAGAGAAGCGGCTGCTGCTTCACAATTGTCCTTCGAGAAATTTGAGTTCGAGTTGTTGATTTCATTTGGTGCTGTAGGCATTTGGGCTTCTTTCATATCATTTGACACTTTTCGTATGTTGATTTTTATGTACTTTTTTTGCCTACTTGCTGCTGCTTTCTATGCTAACTGCATACCAATTGTTTCTGTTTTGTTGAGATCGTGCTTTCTATTTCTATTAGTCTCACTTGACTCGATAATCTGCTGCTTGAACCACTTTAAGGTTTCTACGTTGGTGTGTTCATTAGTTTGTGCAGTGTATGTCCCAGTAGTTTGTCCCCGAGTAGTGGTATTGAGTCTAGAATTGCAGTTAGCTCCCAGTAATAGTTGACTACTGCCATGGCACTGTTGCACAGCCTCGGTTAGTTCCTCATAAAATGATTCCAAATTTGTTTTGGAGGAAAATAGGCTGCGATAACAAGGAGATTAAATTGTTTTATCGCTACAGCTCTAACATTATTGTTCATTAAAAAAGTTTGACAAGCGACTTCTTGGAGGTCAGTGACTGTTTGATATACAATTTTGCAGTCTGCCTCGACCGCTATGTTTTGCTATTGTGTTAGAACAGACAATTTTCTATTTTCAGTGTTTTGTTACTAAAGGATTTGGTCAGAAGTCAAAAACCGTGCGTGACAGCTTCTCTCAAACGTGACACCAAAGTTATTTTTGCTCCTCCAACGTTCCATATACGTACGCTTAGTCATGGTTCCCTCATTTGATCTGTGTGATTTCCTTTTATTTTGAGTTTCTGTTTTGGAATTTGTTGCTTTTTTTCGCCATATCGGGTGCTATTGGATCCTTCTTTCAGACGTTGTGAGCATACAGTTTTATGTGTATTTACGTATATAATTTGAAAAACTTCGGTACCTTTGGGTAATACTGCGCATTTTAATAGACAGCATTCCATTTTATCCATTTTGCACCGTATGCGTAGTAGTTGTTTACCGTCTGGTTTAGGTTTACCGATCCTTTTATAATCAATTTTCATGGAGATATTAAGAGAAGTTGTTATTTCAGATACAAGTAATCTATATCCAGCTTCTATATTGAAAAGATCAAGCTGGGTACCTGGAACTATCGAAATTTTTGAATCCTTTTCTGCCAAGTTGTTCTTTGTTAACTTTTTTGACAGATTTGGCAAAATCCAGCTTCTGTCGCTCAAGGGATTGGTTAGTATTTGATTGCTTAATAAAAATTATATCAATTATTCATTCTCATTTCGATATAACTGTATCTCTGTCTAAACTAAAATCAAGAAACCTCAATATAAATTCAAATTCATCCGTTTCTGCTTTATTGTTTTGCGAAAGACCATTATATCAGTCCATACCCTGCAAGCGTTCTGACGCTCCACAGTTATTTGTTATCTTTTTCTTGATGGCATTGCAAAATTTGTAGAGATGGGAGAAGTAGATTGAAATAAACTTCAGATTTCATGACAAATTCGCAAACGATGTTTACAATATCAATTATTTACATTGTGTAATGGTTTCATTTAATTTTTGATTTTGCGGAGAAACTAAAGTAAATTGAAATCGAAGTCAGATCCCACTGACAAAATTACTAATTATACTAAACATTACTCCGAAGTTATTTTTGCTCATACAAGGTTCCATAAACGTACGCTTAGTCATGGTGCCCTCATTTGAACTGTGTGATTTCCCTTTATTTTGAGTTTCTGTATTGGATTTTGTTGCTTTTGGTGCGTAATACTGGATATCAGGAGCTATTGGATCCTTCTTTTAGAGGTTGTGAGCATACAATTTTCTGTATATGTATGTATACAATTTTAAAGCTATCGGTATCGTTAGAAAATTTTGCGCATTTTTACAGATATCTTTTTATTTCTTCCATTTTGCACCGTATGCGTAGTAGCTGTTTAGCGTCTGGTTTAGGTTTACCGATCCTTTGACAATCGAAGTTAATGGGGATATTAGGAGCAGTTGTTATTTCAGCTATGAGTAATCTGTCTCCAGCTTCTATATTGAAAAAAATTAAGCTGGGTACCTTGAACTATCAAAGTTGTTACCTCCTTTTCTGCCAATTTGTTCTTTGTTAACGATTTTGACAGCTTCGGCAGAACTCAGCTTCTGTCGCTCAAAGGATTGGTTAATATTTGATCGCCTAATTACACATTTATCAATCATCAATTCTCATTTCACTTTTACTGTATCTCTATCGCAGCTAAATCATGAAACCCAAACATGAATCTAAATTCATCCGTATGTGCTTTCATGTTTTGCGAAAAGACTGCTAAACTGGTTCGTATTCTGCAAGCGTTCTGACACTCCATCGTTACTTGTAGTCCTTTTCTGAATGGCCTTGCAAAATTTGTAGAGATTAAAAAAGTAGATTGAACCAAACTTCAGATTCCGTGAAAAATTCGCAAACGATATTTACAATACCAATTGTTTACATTGTGTATTTGTTTTATTTAATTTTTGATTTTTTGGGGCAACTAAAGAAGAAGAAAAATGAATTCAACATAAGATCTTTTGACAAAAATTACTAACTATTTCAACAAGGTCAATAGTATACAGTGTATATATATGTTTAATTGAAATTGCGACGGTTTTAAAAACAATGAGCAATAATGTACAGGGTCTTCTGTTAAACTAGTTTTTCACATAATCTGCAGACGCACAAATTTTTCTTCATTCAAAAGAAATAGTGGTCCATAGACAGTTTCCATAATCCATCGCGATCGTTCCCTGTGTTTGGTTGAACAGTGTTTTGGCCCAGGCTGGCCAAATAACATCAGTTTCTGCAGATAGTTGCTTGATGAAATGTATCTAGAACAACAACTTTTGCAGAATATTCCTCAATTTTTCTAAAGTGTGTTTCAATTAGATTGTTGATACAAAGGTTGATTCCAAATGATGCTGCCGGGAAAACAATTGAAATGAACAAACGAGGCAGAGGATTAAAGTTGGTTTTCCAGAAGTTGGGTTTTCCAGAAGGTTTTTCAAGCAGATGTACAAGTTTTCTTCTCACTTGAGAAATTACTCTTATGTAACAGAACATGTTAGTGTACTGATTTGCTTTACTTGATAGAAAAATTTGCTAAACAACCTACTCTACTGAACTCGATGGTTTTGGCTTTGAGACAATTACATTGATTTAATTTCTAAAACAGTATAATTCGCTTTTGTTAGATCTTTGCTGTAAATATGAACGACTGCTGTCAATTATTTACAAAACGTAATTGTCGCATTCAATTTATTTGTTGGTAAAAACATTTAAATTTTTGACAGTTCCTAAAATGAATCGCAATAAAGTATATATATCATCATCTCAATAAATATGTTTTTTCAAAAATCTGCACACGAACAAGTTTTCCCCCATTCAGAAGAAATAGTTGTCTGGACAGTTTGCATTGTCCATCGCAATCGCTCTTTTGTGTTTGGTGGGATAGTGATTTGGTCTTCACTGGACAAATGACATCAATTTTTGCAGTTAATTGATTGATGAAATGTATTTAGAACAATAGCTTTTGCAGAATATTGCTCCATCTTCTAGAAAATGTTTTTATCTATTTTTCAGTTAGATTGTAGGTGCAAAGGTTGAGTCCAAAGGTTGCTGCCGGATAAACAATTGAAATGAACAAACGATGCACAAGATTAAAGGTGGTTTTCTGGAAGTTGAGTTTTTGAATGAGGTTTCACGTATATGTACAGGTTTTCCTCTCATTTGAGACAGCCGTCCATTCAAAAGAAATGTTGTCCGGACAGTTTCCATAATACTCTGCAGTCTCTCGTCTGTGTTTGGTGGGACAGTTTTTGTGGTTTAGGAATTTTAGGAGAAGGTGTTTGCGTACTCAATTGCTATACTTGATAGAAAAATTTGCTAAACAACCTAGTCTCCTGAATTTGTTGGCTCTAGTCTGTGCGACAATAACACTGAGTTCATTTCTACTACAGTATAACTCATTGTTGTTGGATCTTTGCTGTGAATGGAAACGACTGCTGTCAATTATTTAAAGAATGTAATTTTCACATTATTGCATTAGTTTGTATAACTTTTGAAAGTGTGAAAGTTCTTAAAATGGGGCGAAATAATTTATATCATCATCTCATTAAATACTTTTTCACAAAATCTGAAGACACACAAGTCTTCCTCCCACTTGAGACAGCCTTCTATTTAGAAGAAATAGTTGTGTGGACAGTTTTCATAGTACACCTCTTCTGTGTTTTGGGGGACAGTTTTTCAATCGTATTTATTTTATCAGCTTTTGCAAAACTTTCTTTCAATTTATGTAAAGCTTATCTTGTTCTCAAATAAATTGTGGATGTAGAAGATGAGTCAATATGTTGCTGCCCGAAAAACAAATGAATTGAACACACGATGTGCAGGATCAAAATGGGTTTCTCCCGAAGTCTATTTTTGGTGAATGTTTGACTCGGCTTGATGATCGTTATTAACAATGTGGTTTAAGTTGTTTATTGTTGAAAAAATTTGAAACGATCTCTTTTATTTAGGGGACGATGTTAGTGTATTCGATTGCTTTCCTTGATAGAAAAATTCCTCAACATTTTTTTTTATTGATAGATTATTTATCAAAATGTTGCTATATTGTAAAACATTTTCACAAACTCTTTTTAAGAGCTTTGCAAGTTGTGAAAAAGAATTAATAGGGACAAAAAAGTCTTCTTAGTGCATACAGAGATGTTAAAATGTATGTGGATTAAAATTTTCTTACAATTTTATAAATAATTTTACGAAATCTAACAGAATAGTGCAATCTAGTAAAAGAAGGGATGTGCAACATTGAAAACACAGCATACTGTGCCAAAAAAATTGAATTTGAGAAAGTAAATTCCAGCGTCAGAGCTGTATATAAACTAAAACAAAATGTTATTCATTTTGAATTCCGCCTTTGAGATTTGGAGCAATTCATAATAATTTTGCACAAAGTTAAAACTCTTGCAGACCCCATAAGGAACACTTCCGAACAGCAGAGCGCTTTGTTTTTCCAATATGGCAGCAAATACAATGCAAAGAGAGTAAGAATAGTGTTCAAAACTCTCTACCTGATGCTTATATAGAACAATTTATTTGGAGATTTTTCTTGAGTTTGTGTACAAACACTTTTTGTCAAAGTATCCCATCTAATCAAAGTATTATATTCAAAAAATATTCATTTTTGTAGAAAGTACAGTTAAAGGCATGCAATTGTCACTCATTCCTTTATGGTTTAATAATTTTTCTCCATTTTTGGTCTTGAACATATGTTTTCCGATAAAATCAAGCAAACTGTCGCCACTTTATCTTAAAGAAACTTTCGGCTTCGGCAACTCTTTTCTGATTGTACAGATCAGATTATAATGGCAATATTAACTTTGCAGTTCTCATTTGCTTCTTCTTCTCTGAAAACATAATTACTTGTGTTTCCGAGCATTTTACTTGCTCAACTAACATTTTACTAACATCAAAACCTCATCCTGTTTTTTCGTGAAAACTCCAAAATTTCGATTCCTTTTGCTATCTAGACAGCTTACGTGAAGTTCTAAATTGTGTCCATCTCTAACTTTTTTGGTTTCCTATCGACTTAAATAGTATAATTTGCAGTTTCTTTCTAGCTTGGCCGCTGCTTACCAGTTCCGGGCTCAATATCTGCAAACAATTCTTGTTCATTCTCAACAGTTTCTGATTAAAATTATCTTTACTGTTAAACCATCTCAAAGAAAAGTTGTTCGCTGTGCAAAATAGCGGTCGCAACTACTCAATCCGTTGCCAATTTTGGACTCGATCACCACAAACTGCTTTTGTTTCACTCTCAACAATTTCTGACTTAAGTCCTCCAACATATAAAATCATAAAAGTGAAGCGATGTTTACAGTGCAAATCGACACCGTCATTTACTCTGTCCCTTTTTTTACACAACAAATTTGCACATATTTTAGAAAAAACGAACATTTTTTTACTCTGAATTTTGATCCCAAATTAATGGAGAACTGAGGACAATTTGAAAACTAGCATTATAACCTACGCAAACTCCACAACGAAAAATTCCTCATGACAGAACTCTTCGAACTTCCATTATTACGACGGCGACTACTTAGAAGGAGTAGGACTCAGGTCAACATTCTTCTTCGAAAAATTTACTTACAAGTTTTTTCCAAAACTAAAATCAAAATGAAGTATGAAAAAATTTGTTTGACCTTTATTGTAAACTACGTTACCTCATTCCAACTAGTGTTTGAGGTGAGCATTCCCTACAAACTTAATCTTATTCTCACCCTATCCGGTAAACATTTCCGTCTTTGGGAACTGTTTTGTAATTGCATGGAGCACAATTTAGTTAGGGACTCTAACCTAGCCATTATCGCTTGTTTCGTTTTTTTCAGTACACATTCACTCATGAAAAACATGAAAAATTCATTACGATAAATCAAATGATTGGCTCTCAATGAAATCTTCTTTCTCGAAATTTTTAATTGAGTATGCTTCATTTCCAATTTTTCACATCCTCGACTGAATCGGATTTTCTGGTGGGTTGTGTGAAGTTGTCGAAGAAAATGTTAAAGAATGTGTGGACCACATCAATTTCACGAACAATGTTTGCATCAAGAATAAATTCTCTACAATATCAAATTGTCTAAATAATACTGTGTTTACAGTGCAAAAAAAGCGTCATTTACTCCAACTCTTTTAAACTATAAAATATTGCATATTTTTTTAGCAAACACAATCATGTCTTCATTTTGAAGTGTGCACCCAAATTAATGGAGAATTGAGACAATTTTTGCAAACTAACATTATAACCTATGCAGACTCCACAACAAAGGTTAACTCCTTACAGAGCTCTTCGAATTCCTAATACTATCAGGACAACTGCTTAGAAGGAGTAAGACAACATTTCTTTTTCTTGAAAATCAATTACAAGTTTTTTTTTCTAAAATCAAAACCAAAGTGAAGTTTGAACAAGTTTGTTTGACTTTTATGGTAAAATACTTTACATTATTCCAACTAGTCTTTAAGTTGAGCCTTCCCTCCAAAATATAACTTATTGTCACCCTATTCGTAAAACAATTCCCTCTTTGGGAACTGTTTTTTTATTGCATAGAGCAAAATTTAGTTAGGTATACTAACCTAGCCATTATCACTTGTTTCGTATTCTTTCAAAACACATTCGCTCATGAAAAAAATTAACATTTTTACGATAAAAGAAATGGTTGCCTCACAATGAAATCCTCATTCTCGAATTTTTTTTATTGAGTAAGTTTCATTTCCAATGTTTGACATCCTCTACCGAATCGGATTTTTTTGATGGGTTGTGCGAATTTGTCGAAGAAACTGTTGATAAAATGTGTGAACCCTCATCAATTTTACGACTAAAAAAGGCTCCAAGAAAAAATCCTGTTCCATATAAAATTTTCTAAATAGTATATAGAACGTTCTTTACAGTGCAAAACAACATCGTCATTTACTCAATCCCAATTAAAATAAACATTTTTGCACATTTTTTTTTTACAAATACGAACATTTGTTCACTTTGAATTCTGAATCGAAATTAATGGAGAATCGAGAAAAAGTTTAAAAAACGAACACTATAACCTAGGCAGAATCCACAACATAAACCTCCTTCGTAGAGAACCCTTGGAATTTCCATTGTTAAACCGACAAAAACTTAGAAGGAATAGGACTGAGGTTCAAAATTTTCCTACGTAAAGCTTATTTACAAGTTGTTTTCCGAAATTATGTTCAATTTGAAATATGAAAAAATGTGGTTGACTTTTTTGGCGAAATATGTTACCTCATCTCAACTACCATTCAATGTGAGCCTTCCCTACAAAATTAAATTTTTTTCATGCTATGCGCTGAACAGTTCCCTCTATGGGAATTGTTTTTTTTGTGAATGCATGGAGCACAATTTAGTTAGGGATACTAACCTAGCCATCCTCACTTGTTTCGCCGTTTTTCAAAATACATTTACTCATGAAAAACATCAAAAATATCTTTACGATAAATGAAATGGTTGCCTCACAAAGAACTCCTCATTCATTTCCAATCTTTGACATCCTCTAGTTAATTGGATTTTTTGCTTGGCTGTTTGAATTTGTCCAATAAAATGTTAAAGAATTTGTGAAACCACATCAAATTAACGAAAAATGTTTGCACCAAGAACAAATCCTCTACCATATTATATTGTATAAATAATACTGTAATTACAGTGCAAAACAACAACGCCAATTACTCCAGCTATTTTAAACTATAAAAAACTGCATGCAATTTTTTGGCAAATGCGATCTTGTGTTCAATTTGAAATCTGAATCCAAATTAATGGCGAATTGAGTCAGTTTTTGCAAACTGACATTATATTCGACGAAGATTCCACAACAAAAACTTACTCCTTACAAAGTTCTTCGAATTTCCATTTTTACTACGACAACTACATAGAAGGAATAGGACTCAGGTCAACATTTTTGTTTGTGAAACTTAATTACAAGTTTTTTTCAAAATCAAACTGAAGCATGAAAAAACTCGTTCGACCTTTATGGTAAAATACGTTTCTTCATTTTAACAAGTCTTTAAGGTGAGCTTTCCCTCAAAGTTGAAATTTTTGTCACCATATCCATAAAACACTTCACTCTTTGGGAAGTGTTTTGCTATTGCATAGAGCAAAATTTAATTAGGGATACTAACCTCGCCCTTGCCACTTGTTTCGAATTCTTTCAAAACACATTCGCTCATGAAAAAAATCAAAAACATCTTTATGATAAATCAAATGCTTGCCTCACAAGGAAATCCTCATTATCGAATTCTTTAATTGAGTATGCTTCATTTCCAAAGTTTCACGTCCTCTACTGAGTTGAGTTCCTTTGATGGGATGTGTGAAGTTGTCGGAGAAATTGATAATAAAATGTGTGAACCCACATCATCTTTACGAATAATGAAAGCTCCAAGAATAAATCCTGTGCCATACAAATTTGTCTAAATAGTAAATAGGACGGTTTTTACAGTGCAGAACAACATCGTCATTTATCCAATGCTTTTCAAACTAAAAAATATTGCACATTTTTTTAGCAAATGAGAACATTTGTTCACTTTGAATTCTGAACCCAAATTAATGAAGAATTGAGAAAATTTTTGTTAACAAACATTTTAACCTAGGCAGCAATCACAACACAAATTTCGTTTTTAAAGAAGCCATCGATTTTCCACTATTGAACCTACAAAAAATGTATAAGGAGAGTAGGACTCAGGTTCAAAATTTTTCTTCGTAAAGCTTATTTACAAATTGTTTTCCGAAGTCAAATTTAAATTGGAGTATGAAAAAACTTGTTTGACTTTTTTGGTAAAATAATTTACCTCATCCCAACTAGTCTTTCATCTGAGCCTTCCATACGAAATTTTTGTTACCCTACCCGGTAAATGTTTCCTTCTATGGGAACTGTTTTGTGATTGCGTGGAGCACAATATAATTAGGGATACTAACCTATCCACTATCATTTGTTTCGTCTTCTTTGAAAACACATTCGCATGTGTGAACCCAAATCAGTTTTTACAAAAATTGAAGGCTCTAAGAATAAATCCTGTACCATATCAAATCGTCTAAATAGCATATAGGACGGTATTTACAGTGCAAAACAACATCATCATTTACTCAATCCCTTTTAAATTAAAAGTTTTTGCACATTTTTTTTAGCAAAAAAGAACATTTGTTGACTTAGAATTCTGAATCGAAATTGATAGAGAATTGAGAAATCTCTTAAAAAACAAACATTATAACCTAGGCGGAAATCCCAGCAAAAATTTCCCTCTTAAAGATCTCTTCGAATTTCCATCTTTAAACCGACAAATATTCAGACAGAGTAGAACTCAGCTTCAAAATTTTTTTACGTAAAGCTTATTCAGAAGCTGTTTTCTGAAGTCAAATTCAAAATGAACTTTGAAAGACTTTGTTTGACTTTTTTGGTAAAATAAGTTATCTCATCCCGACTAGTCTTTAATGTGAGCTTTCCCTACAAACCTAAACTTATTGTCACACTATCCAGTAAATATTTCCCTCTAAGTGAATTGTTTTGTGATTGCATGGAGCACACTCTAGTTAGGGATAATAACCTAGCCATTATCACTTGTTTTGTCTTCTTTCAAAAAACGTTTGCTAATGAAAAGCATTAAAAACATCTTAGCGATAAATGAGACGGTTGACTCACATAAAAATCCTCTTTCTCGAATTTTTTAAATGAGTATGTTTCAATTCCAATGTTTCACATCCTCGACTGAATCGGATTTTTTTGCTGGGTTGTGTGAAGTTGTCGGAGAAATTGATAATAAAATGTGTTAACCCACTTCAGCTTTACGAACAATGAAGGCTCCATGAAAAAATCCTGTACCATACAAATTCGTCTAAATAGTAAAGAGGACGGTGTTTACAGTGCAGAACAACGTCGTCATTTATCCAATTCTTTTTAAACTAAAAAATGCTGCACATTCTTTTTAGCAAATAAGAACATTTGTTCACTTTGAATTCTGAACACAAACTAATGAAGAATTGTAAAAATTTTTGTTAATAAACACTATATCCTATGCAGCAATCACAACAAAAATTTCGTTTTTACAGAAGCCTTTGATTTTCCACTATTGAACCGACAAATATTTAAGGAGAGTAGGACTCAGGTTCAAAATTTTTCTTCGTAAAGCTTATTTACAAATTGTTTTCCGAAGTCAAATTTTCAAATTGAAGTATGAAAAAACTCGTTTGAATTTTTGGTAAAATAATATACCTCATCCCAACTAGTCTTTCATCTGAGCCTTCCCTACATACTTATTGTTACCCTATCCGGTAAGCGTTTCCTTCTATGGGAACTGTTTTGAGATTGCATGGAGCCCAATATATTTAGGGATACTAACCTATCCACTACCATTTGTTTCGTCTTCTTTCAAAATAGATTCGCATGTGAGAACCCAAATCAGTTTTACAAAAATTGAAGGCTCTAAGAAGAAATCCTGTACCATATCAAATCCTCTAAATAGTATACAGGACGGTGTTTACAGTGCAAAACAACATCATTATTTACTCAATCCCTTTTCTATTAAAAGTTTGTGCACATTTTTTTTTAGCAAAAACGAACATTTGTTGACTTAGAATTCTGAATTGAAAAGAATAGAGAATTATGAAATCATTTAAAAAACAAACATTATAACCTAAGCAGAAGTCCCAACAAAAATTTCCCTCTTACAGAGCTCTTCGAAATTCCATCTTTAAACCGACAATTATTTAGACGGAGTAGGACTCAGGTTCAAAATTTTTCTACGTAAAGCTTATTCAGACGTTGTTTTCTGAAGTCAAATTCAAATTGAACTTTGAAAGACTCTGTTTGACTTTTTTGGTAAAATAAGGTACCTCATCCCAACTAGTCCTTATTGTCAGCCTTTCCAGCAAACCTAAACTTTTTGTCACCCTATCCAGTAAATATTTCCCTCTATGTGAACTGTTTTGTGATTGCATGGCGCACAATTTGGTTAGGGAAAATAAACTAGCCATTATCACTTGTTTTATCTGCTTTCAAAACACGTTCGCTAATGAAAACTTCAAAAACATCTTAGCGATAAATGAGATGGTTGACTCACATAGAAATCCTCTTTCTCGAATTTTTTAAATGAGTATGTTTCAGTTCCAATGTTTCACATCTTCGACTGAATCGGATTTTTTTGCTGGGTTGTGTGAAGTTGTCGAAGCAGTTGTTAACGAATGTGTGAAACCATATCAGTTTCACGAATAATGTTTGCACCAAGAACAAATCCTCTACCATATTATATTGTATAAATAATACTGTAATTACAGTGCAAAACAACAACGCCAATTACTCCAGCTATTCTAAACTATAAAAAATGGTATGCAATTTTTTGGCAAATACGATCTTGTGTTCATTTTGAAATCTGAACCCAAATTAATGGCGAATTGAGTCAGTTTTTGCAAACTGACATTATATTCGACGAATATTCCACAACAAAAACTTACTCCTTACAAAGTTCTTCGAATTTCCATTTTTACTACGACAACTACATAGAAGGAATAGGACTCAGGTCAACATTTTTGTTTGTGAAACTTAATTACAAGTTTTTTCAAAATCAAACTGAAGCATGAAAAATCTCATTTGACCATTATGGTAAAATACGTTTCTTCATTTTAACAAGTCTTTAAGGTGAGCTTTCCCTCAAAGTTGAAATTTTTGTCACCATATCCATAAAACACTTCACTCTTTGGGAAATTTTTTGCTATTGCATAGAGCAAAATTTAATTAGGGATACTAACCTCGCCCTTGCCACTTGTTTCGAATTCTTTCAAAACACATTCGCTCATGAAAAAAATCAAAAACATCTTTATGATAAATCAAATGCTTGCCTCACAAGGAACTCCTCATACTCGAATTCTTTAATTGAGTTTGTTTCATTTCCATTGTTTCACATCCTCAACTGAATTGGGTTATATTGTTGGTATGAGTGAAGTTGTCGAAGAAATTGTTAATAAAGTGCTTGAACCAACATCAATTTTACGAATATTGAAGGCTCCAAGAAAAAATCCTGTACCGTGTTAAACATTGTAAATAGGACGGTGTTTACAATGCAAAACAACATTGTCGTTTACTCAATCGTTTTTATACTAAAAAGTTTCGCTTATATATATATAGAGCAAATACAAAAATTTGTTCACTTTGAATTCTGAACCCAAACTAATGGAGAATTGAGACATTTTTGCGAACAAACATTATGATCTAAGCATACTTTACAACAAAAAATTCCTTCCTACAGAAGCTTTCCAATTTTCATTATTAAACCGACAAAAACCTATAACGAGGAGGACTCAGGTTTAAAAATTTTCTACTTAAATCTAATTACAAGTTGTTTTCCGAAATCAAATTCAAAGAGAAGTATGAAGCAAACTGTTTGTTTTTATGGTGAAATATGTTACCTCATTCAAACTAGTCTTCAATGGCAGCCTTCCCTACAAAATTAAGCTTATTGTCACCCTATCCGCTAAACATTGCCCTATATGGGATTGTTTAATTGTTTTGTGATTGCATGGAGCACAACTTAGTTAGGGATCCTAACCTAGCCATTATCGCTTGTTTCGTCTTCATTCACAACACATTCGCTAATGAAAACATCAAAAACATCATTACGATAAATCAAATGTTTGGCTCTCAATGAAATCCTCTTTCTCGAATTTCCCAATTGAGTATGTTTCATTTCCAATGTTTCACATCCTCTACTGAATCTAGTTTTTTGCTGGGTTGTGTGAAGTTGTCGAAGAAATTGTTAAAGAAAGTGTGAACTCAGATCAGTTTTACGAATAATGAAGGCTCCAAAAATAAATCTTGTACCATATCAGATCGTCTAAATAGGAAGCTGTTTACAGTGCAAAACAATATCGTAATGTACTCAATCCCTTTAATATTATGAAACTTTGCACCTTTCTTTTAGCAATTACAAACATTTATTCACCTTGAATTTTGAATTCAAGTTATTGGAGAATTGGGAAAACTTTTTGCAACAAACATCATAACCTAGCCAGATTTCACAACAAATCTTCCTTCTTACATAATCCTTCAAATTGCCATCGTTACACTAACAAAAACTTACAAGGAGTAGGACTCAGGTACAAAATTTTTTAACATAGAGCATATTTACAAGTTGTTTTCCGAAATCAAATTCAAATTCGAGTATGGAAAACTTTGTTTGACATTAAGGTGAACTAATTTAAATCATCCCAACTGGTCTTTAATGTTAGCCTTCTCTGCAATCTTAAGCTTATATTCACCCTATCTGGAAAAGATTTCCCTCTTTGGGAACTGTTTTGTGATTGCACGGAGCACAATTTAGTTAGCGATACTAACCCAGTCATTATCACTTGTTTCGTTTTCTTGCAAGACACATTCGCTAATGAAAAAATCAAAAACATCTTCACAATAAATCAAATGTTTGGCTCTCAATGAAATCCTCTTTCACGATTTTCCTAATTGAGTATGTTTCATTTCCAATGTTTCACATCTTCTACTGAATCCAGTTTTTTGCTGGGTTGTGTGAAGTTGTCGAAGAAATTGTTTAGGAAAGTGTGAACTCACATCAGTTTTACGAAAAATGAAGGCTCCAAAAATAAATCCTCTGCCATATCAAATCGTCTAAATAGGACGGTGTTTACCGTGCAAAACAATATCGTAATGTACTTAATCCCTTTAATATTAAGAAACTTTGCACCTTTCTTTTACCAATTACAAACATTTATTCACCTTGAATTTTGAGTTCAAGTTATTGGAGAATTGGGGAAACTTTTTGCAACAAACATCATAACCTAGCCAGATTTCACAACAAAACTTCCTTCTTACATAATCCTTCGAATTGCCATCGTTACACCAACGAAAACCTAGAAGGCGTAGGACTCAGGTTCAAAATTTGTTAACGTAAAGCTTATTTACAAGTTGTTTTCCAAAATCAAATTCAAATTGGAGTATGGAAAACTTTGTTTTACATTAAGTTAAACTAATTTAAGTCATCCCAACTAGTCTTTAATGTTAGCCTTCTCTACAATCTTAAACTTATTGTCAACCTATCTGGTAAAGATTTTCCTCTTTGGGAACTGTTTTGTGATTGCACGGAGCACAATTTAGTTAGGGATACTAACCAAGCCATTTTAACTTGTTTCGTCTTCTTTCAAAACACATTCGCTCATGAAAACATCAAAAAATCTTGACGATAAATCAGGTGGTTGGCTATCAATGAAATCCCTAACCTCAAATTTTGAATTGGCTATTTTTCATTTCCAATGTTTCATATCCTCTATTGAATTGGATTTTTTTCGCTGAGTTTTGAGCGGTTGTCGAAGAAATTGAAAAAAAAATGTGTCAACCCACATCAATTTTTTTCATGAATGATGTAAGTGCCGAAGATTTTTTTGTCCTTAATAAATCTTCTCCATAGATTGTAATTTATATTTTGATAAACATAATTCTCAAATGGGGCAAACTTCAAATATTAAAAGGGATGGAATAATTAAGGCTGTTATTCTGCACATATGATATCTTAAGTAAGGCAATTTGGTCAAAGATTGAGACAAAAACATCCTGTTGGGATCCAGTCTCAACTTTAAAGACAGATGGAAGCTAGAAAAAATCTGCAAAATTTACTATTTAGTTGGAATATAGATAACAATATTAAGAGATGGACGCAAATAAAAACTTCAAATAGATGTCCAGTTATGAATAAGAACAGAAACGCTGGTGTTGTAAGAAGAAAGCAGGATTAGGTTTCGATGTAAAATAATGAAAAGACGAGAAACAAAAGCAAAGATTTTTTGAAAGAAGACGAATCAAGTGTGAATTGCTAAGTTGATATCTCTGCTCATCTCTGACTATATTGTGCTCTATGCAAAGCGGCTCCAGAAAAGCGAAGTGTTTACTGGAAACGGCGATGTTAAGCTTAAATTTGTGGGAAAGGCTTTTGTTAAAGACTAGTTGGAATGAGGAAACGTAATTTACCATAAAGTTCAAAAAAAACTTTTTCATACTTCATATTGAAAAATTTTTTGAAAAACAGGTTGTCTATAAGCATTACGTCGGAGAATTTTGAACCTGAGTCCTCCTCTTTATAAGTTGTTGTCGTTGTAGTAATGGAAATAAGAGAAATTGTATAGGATAATGTTTTGGTTTGGGGCTCTGTGTAGGGTAAAATGTTTGTTTGCAAAAATTTTCTCAATTCTCATTTAATTTGGGATCAGAACTAAAAATAGACAAATGTGCATACTTCCTAAAATAAATACAAAGCTTTAAAGAGAAAAAAAATTAAAAACTTCTGGCGTTGGACAATAGAACACGCAGTTATTTTGGTCAAATATCTGCTCTTGAAACTAAATTAGAGAAAGTAGACTCGCTGATTTCTGAAATTCAATCACTGAAGCTGGATTTAATTTCTTTGAAGAAACCGGATAACCCGTATCTTGGAGCTGCTTTCAGAAATTGAAATGACAGAACTGCTAGCGATCGTAATTCAAAGAAACGAAAAACTGAAAGCAATGAAAATATGCTTGCCGGGCATAAATATTTAAAGACGGGCACAAATATTAGTCATCAAGACGGGCACAACTTTCAAGACGGGCACAAATATTAATCATCAGACGAAAGTCAGTGCAATTAGAAGACCACCGAAAAAACGGCATCTCTATATTGGTCATTTTAGTGACTTTGTCTCTACGGATGATATAAGAGAATATTGCAAGAACAGGGGAGGTCATCTACTGTGCATCCGCAAAATATCTAGGGAAGCTTCTCGTCTGAAATCTTTCCATTGTGTATTCAAAATCGATAATGATCAAGTTGTATCTTCCCATCTCTGGCCCAAAAATGTTTCATTTTCACAATTGTTTTTATATCAGAGAGCGAAGGAACGGGTGGCCTCCTCTGATAAATGATTATCAAATTTCCAATTTCAATGACCGTGTAAAAGTATGTTTACATAAAACAAGATCTGCACGAAACAAGACCTCGGAAATAAGAAATATTATCGAAGCTAATGGTTTTAACCTCACAATTTTAACAGAAAAGTGGATCAAAGATAACGCAAATGATGAGTTTTGTCTCGAGCAGTGTTGCCCAAATGGCTATTATTCCTTGTGTGCAAACAGAAAAGAGAAAATTGGCGGAGGATTAGCGGTGTTCTATGAAGGCACTTTACGTGTCAATAAATTATTGAACAAGTGTTTTACGCTGGGCAAGTCAATGTTTTACGCTTTTCTTGAATTTACGCTGGGCAAGTCAGTGAATCTTTTGGTTTGTATATACCGTCGACCAAATATTAATGTACGTGTCTTTAAAAGTGAGTTAACATCGTTTTTTGAGGAAGAAGCGCAGTGGCTCAAAAATTCAAAAATTTACTCATTGTAGGCGATATCAATATTTCTACGCTGCTATCAAATCAAGCGTCAAGCAATTGGATTTCCTTTTTGGATGAGTTTGATTGGCTACAGCAAGTTACCGTGCCAACTCACAACAGAGGTTGAATTGTAGACCAGGTAATTACATTCAAGGATTTTGAAGTATCAGTACCTCTTGTAAGATTCAAAACAAGCTCTGATCTTGAAGTTGCTTTCGATCGACAGAGATAATCCTGAAGCTGATTGGAACAGCGTTTTAATGAACAAAATCAGCTATGTCGATAGGAACCATCATCTCAAAACTAAATGTAAGAGAAATCACTCCTGCCTTTTTTTGACGATGAGCTAAGAACGACGAAAAGATTTGATAAAGCTTACCGAAAGAATGTTAATTCTCAAGCCAAAAGCCGGTTACTTAATTCAGTTGTGGAGTATTTTGAGCTGTTTGCCAAAAAAGTGAATACCTTGAAGAATGTGTCGCTAGTAAAATAAGCGTGTAAGGTATTCTATGCTGCAGCAACTCTTAGGGAAAAATAATGTTGCTCGGCTTCAGTCAATAAGGAAGCCTGAATGCCTAGCAAATAAGTTTAATGCTTTCTCTGTTAAAAAAAATATAAGCCATATTAGTTTCGCTACCTCCAAAGAATGGTATAGAATTAAATGATAAACATACAATCACCCTGGAAAGTTTTCAAGTTTTTAAACTGAGCGATTTGCAAGTATTTCTACCAAAAATTTTGGCACCAAGTGATGTAATACCAACAAAATTATGTAAAATTGTCTGGACAAATTCTTCGGATTACTTCACTGCGTTAACTAATTTAAATTTCCAGACAGAGTACTTCCCAAATCAATTCGAAAAAGGAGTCCTGAGGCCACTCATTAAGAAGTCTAGCCTTGATCTTGAGTTGTTGTCGAGTTATCGCCGTGTGACAAATCTAAAATTCCTCTCAAAAATCAATGAAAGAGTTGTTTTTGGGCAAAAAAATTTTTATATGGAATCCAATAATCTAATGAGCAAGTGGTAGAGTGCTTTTCGTAGCTTGCATTCAACGGAAACGGCTTTGCTTCAAGACTTTAATGATCTTCTTTGCTATCAGACGGGTCGCGTTCCGTGATGTTTATCGGATTAAGTTGTCCGCAGCATTTGATATGATTGATCATCAGTTGTTGTCGAGTTTTCGCCCTGGGACAAATCTAAAACTCTTCTCAAAACTCAATGAAAGAGTTGTTTTTGAGCAAAGTAATTTTTATCTGGAATCCAATAATCTCATGAGCAACTGGTAGAGTGCTTGTCGTAGCTCACATTCAACGGAAACGGCTTGGCTTCAAGACTTTAATGATCTTCTTTGCTATCAGACGGTTCGCTTTCCGTGATGTTTATCGGATTAAATTGTCCGCAGCGTTTGATATTATTGATCATCAATTTTTTTTCAGATATTAGCAGAAAGGATTGGTTCACAATCGGTAGTGTTACTGTTTATTAAAAAATACTTTTCGCATTGTTCGCAAAAAGTTATTATAAATGGATGTCTTTTTGGTGATGTTGAAGTTAAAACGGGTGTGCCACAGGGGTCGGTTCTTGGTCCTTTACTTTTTTCCTTTTACATGCTGACTTTAAAAGATAAGCTGAATGAACTCGGAAAAAACTGTCATTTTTACGCAGATTTTGTTGTTGTAGTTGTTGTTTTATTGGATTCCCAGTTGGCCTGTTCAGAATATTGTCCACTTGTTTCTGCAACACCCAGAGTTGCAGCATAGCTGCCACGTGCAGACGTTGTTTTCGGAAAACCGATCTTCCACGTACCACCACATAAGATTGATGATTCTGTTCTTTAGTCCAAAATCCCAATTAAAGTCGACTTTCTCATTTATTCTGTTCACTACTCTATCAGTTCTGAAGACAAATTCAGTCCTTCTTCGTTCAGTTTGTGTCATAAATAACTTCAGCATTACTTGTCCTCTGTTGCTCCATGATTGAATGGGTAGGTTGATTTTGTGCTCCTCAATGTCCTTGTAAAGTTTCAAAAGGAGCAGAAGTGCATTCAATTGGATGAAAAGGGGTAGAGGTAGGACATTCAGTAGTCTCAACTGAGCTTTGTAGTCACCACGGTGGGGTCTGCACACCCATTTCAGTACCCGCCTTTGAAGATTTTCGAGCTTCCGTTTATCTGTTCTAGATTGGTACGCACAATTCATCCCGTAGAGCAAAACGGGTATTATGACTGATTTGTATAGTCCTAATTTCACTGAGAATTTGACATTGAAGGCAGCGTTTCTCCTTAAGCAGTAAAATACTTTCATTGCTTTCTCGATTCGATACTCGATGTGCGTACTCCAGTTTAACGTGTCCAGATTAACGCAAGGTTAACTCCCAGGTCTTTCACTTTACCAGGCTCTCCTAGCGGTTGTCCGTTTAATGATGGACATAAGCGTGTCCCTCGAAAGTTGAGTAAATGGCATTTGTTGACAGCTAGTTTCATTTTATTTGATTTTACCCATTTCCCAATTCTCTTTTTTATCAGGTTGGACTTCTTCGTTTAATTTATCGATGGCTAGGAATTTTAGGTTGCCCGCAAAAATGAAAGGTCGGCTGAAAGTTAGAACATCGGAAAGATCGTTTATAAAGATGCAAAAGAGTAGAGCCCCCAGTAGGGAGCCTTGTGGTACTCCGCTGGTCACTTGTAATTCTTACGATGTGTGATCTTCAATTCGTTCGTATTGTTTTCGCTGACTTAGGTAGTCGTGTAGGATGGCTAGGAAACATCCACCTACGCCGATGTCACATAGTTTGGAGGTAAGCAATTCGTGGGGCACGGTGTCAAATGTTTTGGAAAAGTCAAATTGCAATGATTTGAGAAGTTTGACTTGTTAGGCGAAGATCCTTTGTTAGGTTTCGGAGTTTGAGTAGGTCTTTGAAGAGGTCGGGAGCTGCGGACGTTTCTTCGGACGTATACAATTGCCATCAGGTTTGGGATTCGTTCCAGTTCCTTTAGAAGATGAGCCGTTGTAAGTGGGGTTCTGCGAGGCTTAGGGTGGGACGTCACGCTGTTGTTGATGACGTCGTGCCACAGGATCACCGGTGACCCGGGGGATGTTGATATCAAAGACACTCTTATCTAGCTGGGCTTCTGGATGAACACTCAAACCTGGGACTGACTCAATGCGTATTGGGAGGGTCCTTCTGAAATCTGGTGACGTCTTGAGGATCACACTTCTTCCAAATCGCTCTCCAGTGGCAGGGTATTTGTCAAGAGCTCTGCTAAGTGAACTGGCAGCTATCACGAAGTGCATATGGGACCACAGCTGCTGTCCCAGAAAGTCAATATATATCTGAAACTATTTAATTGACATTATTTTGATACCGTTCTTCGTTTTGTATTCGGTTCAAACCGCAGTCAATGCATGGTTGATGATAATTTGACCTCGATTTAACGTTGGTTCAGCAATGCAAAATTGAATTAGATTGCGGATAAGAGTGAGTATTTCACAATTCGGAAACGTAAAATTATTAAACACGGTCTTGTACGTCTACCAGAAGATTGTAACTTCACTGAACAGGTAAAATTCTAGGTTGTTATATTGATTGTAAACCTACTCTGCAACGACAGGTCAACTTCGTTTGTTCGAAATCATTTTTATTATCTCTTGAAAGTGTGATCATTTCGTGATAAAGTTCTAGTTATAAGTTTGTGATCAAACATCAGTCCTGATCAAGTTCGTGATCAAGTTCTAGTGATCAAGTTCGTGATCAAACATCAGTCCTAATTGCGTTAATTAGAGTTTTAGTGTTACCAGGTGTTGACTACTGTAATTCTCTTTATTATGGTCTGCCAGAATTTTATTAGCAAAACTTCAACGAATAATAAGCTCTGCCGCGCGTTTGATTCAACAGCTTCAACACCAACCTCGTCGTACCTGAAATTGCTACACTGGTTACCAATTAGGTAAGGCATTGTGTTCAATATTTATCGGAACTATTGAAACGAAACACGATGGTTACAAGGTCTCAATATTTACTTGTTCCCAAGTTTTGCTCTAGTTTTGGTAGACGTTTGCTCTCGCATGCTGTCGCTGTTGAATGGAATAAGCTCTAATTTGATTTGAAACATACCATCTTAATTTAAGTTCAGGCGAAAACTCAAAACTTATCTTTTTTAATTTTCCTGCACTGTTGAGGTTTTAAATTGTGCTTAAACCAATATTACTAAAATAAAAATACATGTTTGTATTAATTTCATTCGCTTTTTTTCTTACTTTCTTCTTCTGATATGAGTGATAATTGTTACTAGGAGATTTCGAAGCAATTTTTTGTTTTCAGCTGACTTTCATCAAGAAGCTTTATTTTATCGCTTTCCGGGTATTCAGTCAGAATTTTGAACTTTTGTCACTTCTTTGCGTTCTGTGTTTAAAAGCTCTTCAATGGAGTCAGAAGTTGACTTCGAAGTGCCGTTGGTTCTCATCTGACACAGCAAGAAAAGATTCGTCAGCATCTTCCGCTCTCTCTGTGTCTGTTGATTATTCGTCTGTTTTTTCTCAGCGTTTTCTGCGACACTCCAAAAAAGCTTCACTCAAACGCTCTCAATTGTTATTTTCGGCTACGACCTCCCGGCAGTGTGTCTTTTAATATTGATTTTTTTTTGTGTCTTGTATATTATGATTTGATGTCATTTCCAATAAAATTTTCCATGTGTCTTTGAAGAGCAGTTCAAGAGCCATGGATGTGACCCAAACCTTGATGAAATTGCTGCAGTGCCTGCTAATGGCGTCGGAACCTTTGTTTGCTATTACATCTATAGACGGATGCTTATATTTTCCGAGACTATATTCGTGACAAAAACTCGTCGTCTCTGACTTTGCATCGTTAGAATTAAGCATTTTCTAGAGGCAGTTAGATAAGATCCTTGCTGTTAACAATTCGTTCTTGTTATAAATTGAAGAAAAAAAACTTCAGTTTCGGTTACTTTTGGGGGTTGCTATTAAGGCTCCCAGCATATTCGCACACCTCAAGGAAACAAAAATGCGCCTTGATATGCTAGAAAACTAAGCAACGTCACAAGTGACGCCAGGGGGTGGAATTTTAATGAAAAGAACAAAAACTTCGACTTTGACTGACTTTGAAAAAAAAGATAACTTAACTTGTTGCTTTCGCTTTCTATTTTATTGCCCCTTTGTGCTTTCTTTATAGTTAACTTACAACCTTATTGGCTTTTACTACAACTGTGTTGTCTAATTTTGGGATATAAATCGTTTCAAATTGTATCAATATTTGGAAACACCGCCAAGGGTATGCTCTACCAGCTTGAACCATGAGATTTCTTCAGCTCGCTAAGGACCAGTTTTTTTATGACTTCTGGTCAGAGAAAAATTTTGGATATAAAAAACAGCCTCAATCTTTTCCTTGTGCTTTTTCAAAATTCAATTAAATGATGGGTCTCGCAATGTGTTTTATTATTACTTGGATGCTCACTCATCGAATCACTAATAACATCGTACCAAACATTCAATTTTGCTCTCCTTCAAAGAAAACTAATCTGCGAAGGGCATCAAAATAATTCATGCGGCTCATCCGATGAAGGGCTCAGAGAAAGACCTAGGTGGTAGACACACGTTTATGATACGACTTGTGTTAGAGAAGTTGATGGTATGACTTGTATGGGGTGATTGTGTGCAAAAAGACATAGGACCGCAGAGATGTGGGGGCAAAACATCTTCTCTGGCATCTTTGAGCATATCCATTTCAAAGACTGATTTTCTTTAATTTAAGATTCTTTTTAAGTGTGAATGGTTTTGTGGCTCTATAGCAACCGGGCCCACTTCTTAAGCGGAAAACTACTCTTCAACTCAATTCAACTTCGATTGTGAATTTTTTTTATTTTGAATTTTGGTGTCTTTGATCTCTTGTTCTATTTCAATAATTGTTCTCAAACAAAGTGGAACAGCAAAAGAGAACAGTGGATGTGTTTCAAAGGAGGTCCTTCTAGGTCCCTCTCGTTAAGTCTCTTCTCCGACAAGTTCATATCATCTCCACGATATAGGAGACTGAGTTGACTATAAGTAGCGGTATATGGTTGTAAACCATCGCAATTACATTGAGTACATGCTTAAGCATTGTTTGTCTATTCAAGGAGTGGAAGATAATTTGAATATCTGGATTAGGCACGATTGGTCTAAAAACTGAGCTCTGCCCCAAAAGATTTGATTTTAAATGGGTCTTAGGCACATTCGGAACATAAGTCGGTTTTGCGTTAGCTTGATTTGCTGTTTCACCCCTTTTTTAACTTTTATTTTATCAGCCCAGTAATCTTAGCTGTTTTTTGACAAGGCGATTTTGTTTGGGACCACCATCTCTTCTCTTTTAATGCATTTTTCATCTATGCCTTCAAAACTTTAAAAATTCTGCATAGCATAGAATTGTTCGAAACCTTCAGGGCTCTTTAACTGATTCAATTTGGTTGTTGTAGTTTCTGGTATCATAATTTTTGCGTTGACCTAACTAAAAAACAATTCTGGAAAAGAGGAGATTGTTAAATCATCCAAAGTGAGTTTTCTCAAGCGCGTTCCCGACAAGGCATGCGCTCAACAGGCGAATTGACTCAGGGAGCGAATTGACGAGATTGAAGAACGAACCCTCTAACATTCAGATGTGGATTATATCCTTTGAGTAAGTTTCTGTCTTCTAGGCCTTTCAGATGGGCTGAGAAGAAAACGGCAAGCTTGAGCTCAATCATAAGTCAGAAGATAACAGCTAACAAGGTCACCTTCCTGGAGCTGATCGTAAAAAAATTTAAAGCCTGTAAAATCAAGGAAATTGAACGTGTTAAATAATTTTCAGCGGACAAGGACATAGAACGAGCCGGCATTCGTTTGACCTTCTCTGTGGAGAAGTCTGCCCCCATGCAATACAAGCAATTACGAGAAGTTGTTGGAAAAACCATAAAAGCCGTCAAATATAAATGCTCCTTCTCCCAATTTTTCAGAACCTGTTCTTAAGAGCGATTGCAATGTTTTCATAAGCGTTAGATGTTTTAACAAAGGCTGGGTAGCCAGTGCTTCTGGTCCAGCACCCAGGTTTTGATAGATCGGACCTGTAAGTCCAACAGTATTGCAGATTCAGAAATTTGAAAAACTTTAGCGAAACCAGTGACCTTGATTGCAGACAAAATGCTATATGAGACTCTGAAAGCCTTTTTTCGAGTAAATCTGATTGCGCTACCACAAATTGATGGCGATCTTTGCATAATAGTTGTTGGAGGTGCATAAGTAAAATTTTGTCCAAATGGGCGAGCTTAAAAGCCAATGAGGCACGTAAGACACATTTTTTTCATATTTTGGTAGAACCAGATTTGGCTGCGAAGCTCGCAATTGTGCATAAAAAGCAGTTCATCTTTTTAAAAATCCCCTGGCACCACACTCCATCGAAACTGATGTTTCACTAAAACTACGTTTTAAAAATGCCTTCAATTTTTTGCATAAGGAAACAATGCTTAAACATGTAGGCAATGCCAGACCGATTGTTAGCAGCTATATATGCGCCGCTTATAGTAAACCCAGTTTTTTGTTTTATGGAGATATATTTGTTCAGTCAGAGGAAAAGACTAAACAAGAAGAGCCTCAGTTGTTCGCCAAAACGATACAGGCGCTCGTTACTCAAATCAGTTCAAATTTCAACACATGGTAAGTGGAAGATGGCAATCTGACTGATAACTGGAAAAATGCACTGAGATTTTAAAAAAATAATTTCTGAAGAAGAGATCGACTTGAGTTTTAACTCTGCAAAATGTGATTTGTTTTTTTCGGGAGAACTGACTCAGGCTCAGAGGAGTAATATATTTAACCAATTTGCAATGTTATGCCTCGGAGTAAAAGTTAAAGCAAAAGACAAAATACGTTCTTTTATTATTAGGAAACCCTGTCTGAAACAAATGAGGCGTTATCTGCTCTTGGCAAGAACTAATAAAAGAGAAAAAAGGCGCCTGGAATTTCTGATAATTTGTAACTGCTTTTTGTTTTTCATAACTGTTTAATTTTTACTGTTTCGTTATGCCAAAACTCTAAGCACCTTGAAAAAATAGTAATTGGAGAAGTGTTATGCAATTTTTAAATGAAGACTGACTAGAGTGATAAATGTAGCTCTGGCTAAAAACGCAGAGTTCCAAGTAGTCTCGCCAAACAAACCTTGGCTTCACTACGTATGCCCTCAGTACTAGAACCAAGTCACCTGTACGGAACAGACAAGAGACACGATGGGCCTACACTGGTACCATGGAAGACAGGTAAGCAGCTTTTGTGGGTCGTGCCAGTATTGGACTTGCATGCTTCTTCTCGCCTAGAGAGTTCACCAGTCACCAACCAGGGCACAGCAATCAAATCGGTTGTCAACCCGAGCAATTTGTTAGTCTAAAGCTTTTGAGATACCAGGAGCTTCCGGATGCTCCACCAAATTTTAGAGATTTCTGCAAGGTGTGCTTTGGTGTAAACAAGTATCTCAAACCGGCGCTTTTCTTAAACATTGAATGTCCTTGGCGATTTGAGTTGCAAATGTATGAACGACAAAACAACTGTGAATGACAAAAACAACTTTTGATGAGATTTTCTATGTAGTTTTTATAATTCTATACTGAGGTTAACGTATGCCCGGTGGTAGGCACTGTTTGTTTTTAGGCCAGTCCTCAATTTGTTGGATACATTTTTTGCGTACCTTTACCACACCTTTGGATCCCCGAGCTCTCTTTTAAAATATTTACTGAGACCCTATTCAGAAAATCTTCCCGTTTTGTGTCCCTCACGAAATACTGGTTTCAAAATTTGTGTAGTAGCTACCTTACTCGCTGCTGAATTCAGTGATCATTTGCCAGATCCATATGATGACCGGCCCTGTTCTTGACTGGAGTCTTATTCATATTGACAACCCGGATCTATTCTGTTTTCTCCCGCCCTCAACCATAGTGAGCTAATGTTTTTACGCCCTCGGGGAGCACGTATTTTTTTCTTGCATAGTAACAGAATAGATCCGGCAACACAATTAGTATATGACATCTTTCGAATAAGAAAATAGAGAAAAACAAGAAAACTAATTTTTTTGTATCTATATTCTGTTTAGCTAAAAAGTGTTAAAAGTCAATATAAAATAGTTAAATTACTCGAACGTTTCCGCAATAACTGGCATAGTCAGGAGTTTAAAATTGTTAAGAATATATTTACAGATATGCATATATACAGCAACGTGTCTTGATTGTTTATTTATATTGTTTTTCTAAAAATTTTACACGTTTCAACCATTAAGTTTGTTAAAATGTTAAAAAAATTAAAAATTTTTAAAATGAGTTTTTTTTTCTTTGAGTTTTGAATAAAAGATTTTCGTTTTGATCCGCAATATAACGTTGCGCAAATGGCAATTCGAAAATTTTTAGGCAGAGCATGCATTCGGCTCTTAAAATATTAGTGTTAGCTCCCTTCTTTTGTACTCGTCCCGCGTTTTCAGTTGTGGCTCGCGTCTACTAATGTGTAGAGTTTCTATGATCATAAGTTTTTCACTACCGTGGCACTTATCAAAATTCTTATAATTAAAGGCCTTTAGAGCCCCACAGAATATTTCTATTACATATTGTCCCACCGGTGAATCGGTTTTTTGATACGAAGAATTTTCGTGGTCAAATGTCGACACGTTTGTCCAACGTAGGTGGAACTTTATTAACAACAACTGAGTTCGTAGACAACATGAGACTTCAGATTGCTATGAAAACTAGATTACAGGGATGGCAGGCAAGTATATATTTTTGTCGTTGTGAATATGGTTGTCAATCCGCACGTTTTTACCTATTTTGGCTTCAATTGCAGGCTGGTGATACCTTGATACTGAAGGAAAAATAATTGTTCAATTTTTTGCACTGGCAATTTTTGTCCCCTCAGTTATACCTTCTTTCCGTCATTTTTCAATTTAGTTTTACTTATGTTTTTGTGTAAAGCATCGTTGACTATCTTGGAAGTCCAGCCTTCATGGTATTGATTTTTTAGCCAAAAACTTTCATTTTCCCTCAGAGCTTTGTCAAAATTTTGCCAAGTGCTCGTGCTTCTAAAATTCTTTAGACTTTGGATTGGAGCTTAGCTACGCAATTTCAATACAACTCCCGTATCGGTTGGTTTCTTGTACCTCTCGCAATTAGTTTCTCTACAGCTATTTATATTGATGTTCATGTCTAAAAAGTCTAAATTACCATTTTCGTCAAGATTTTTCATTGTGAATTCCAATTTCCTATAAAAGGTGTTTACTTTTCTGAGCAAGTTGTCCAGTTCATCATTTAACGTGCGTGCAATTTATATTGTATACATATCTTACTAATTTTTGTCTTTTCCTTTCCGGTTCATTACCTAATTTGTTGGCAATTAGAGAAGTACCACACCATGTCCTTCATTTTCGCGTAAAGTTGATCAACAATGTTTTGGCATTTTGCTTGAAACCATTTCTCACATTTCTCACATTCCACTCCTTTTCCTCTATAGGTGACTCTACGGTTGCATTCAGGACAGGCCTCAAGTTGATTTTTAGGGATCTTATTGGTGATCTCTTTCATTGACTTGATCTGATGTTCAAATGATTTCATGCAAATGTTAGCCAGAGTTACTGCAAGTGATGCGCCCATTGCTACGCCATCCACCTGACAAAACCATCTGTCATTGCATTTAAAACAGACATTTGTCACAGCTAGCTTCAAGAGTGTTTTCAAAGTCGATCTGGACATCTCAGGGGCGTGGTCACTAGAGCACAGGCTCCTCAAGGCTATTTCAATTGCTTCATTAACAAGGACATTTGCATATAGGCTCTTCACATCCAAAGAAACGATGCTCTCATCAGGCCCCAATTTTATGGATTCTATTTTTCTCTGTGCATCGAGCGTTGACGTCTCAATATTAGCACCAGGTACTTTATCTAAAAGTGGCGTGAGTAAATTGTTCAAATTATAATAACTACTTCCCGGTATAGACAACACCTGGCGTAAAGGAAATCCTTTCTTGTGCACTTCTTGTGCACTTCTGCTAGGCCATAAAGTCTCGCGGGTTGTGCTCCTGTCGAATTAGCAATTTTTGATAAGATGCAGCGAAGAAATTGTCAATTAAAACTTAAATTGATTATTTAAAACGAACGTATTCGAACATTGCGTTCATCGTCAGGTTTAAAAATTAAATGAAATCCTTTGCAAAGTATAGAAACTGGTCTTTGACTAAGAAATGAGTTAAAATAACATCGAATTTTTGAACTTATTTACAGTTAACATCGCATTTACAACATTTTATTTACACTTATTACACTAAAATCAATTCATTTTTTATTCCGGATTTTATGAAATGCCCGGGTATAATGCTTTTTGTTCCTGAAAAGGGTTTTTACTTTCATTCCCATCTGTTTTTATTTTTTAATTTTTGGGGTTGACAAAATTTCGAATTAAGATGTACCAGAATATTTTTGAATTTTAAAAGTCAAATTTTTGTCTTTGAACTAGTACTTCAATGTCAACTCCCGCTCCCAATACCCATCGCGCGTATTTAATTGCGGTTTCAGTTTTTTGATGTAAATCGCTTCTAGCGTCATTAGCTTTTCAACCCCGCGAAAAAAATCAAGAATCTCCCATTTTACGTTATGCGTTGTACCACAACATTCAACAAGGTGTTGTCCAACAGGGGAATCCTTCTTTTGATGCTCTGAATTTCTAGTGGTAACATGTCGGCGGGGCTGGCCAACATAGATGGAACTGCATCCATTACATGTAACTTTATATACCACATGCGATTTCAGATTCTTATCAAAAGGTGATTTTAGTTTAGGCAAGCAAGTTCTTAGCTTTCTTGTTGTGAAAATGATTTGAATATCACACAATTTTTTCAGTCTACTTGCAAAATTTTGCCTGATATTTCCTCTGTATTGAACAAAAAACCTAGGTATAGGTTCCCTATTGTTAAGACTTTAAACTTTTTTAGGATGTTGTTCATTTTGGGTTGTTTTTGCCGTGACCTTTTCCTTCGTGACTATTTTATCCAACGTCTCATTTAAAATACTGGAGGACCACTCCGTTGGGTAATGATTTTCAGTCCAGATCTCTTGATTTTTCTTCAGAGCTACGTCGAAGGATTGCCAGTCACTGGTCGCATTAAAAATCCTATGCACAGTCCCTTGAATCACATTTCTCTTATGTTGTAACGGTGCACAGATACGGAAATTTAGGATTATGCCGGTATCAGTTGATTTTCGATACCAATGACAGCTGATTTTTCTATCTTCGTTTAGGTTTATGTTTAGATCTAGGAATGCCAGGTCTCCACTTCCGTTTGGTGTCTCAAGAGTGAATTGTAAGTTCTTGTGAAGAGAATTTGCATACTCAAGGTAATCTAGAGGGTTCCCCTTTACCGTGCACACTTTGTCATCCACCTACCTCTTGAATAATTTCAATTCCAGTGTGTCCTCGTTTCTGCCTTTTTCTGCACAATAGGAACAGATCCAAACAATTTCCTGCATGGTCTGATATTCTGCATGGTCTGATATAATTTTTGATAAACTTTTTCGCTTAATAAAGAGCTCGTTATTAAAGAGCTCTTTATTGTGCGAATTTTCTCTTGACCGATTCTTTGTCTAACTTTTCGTCCTAAAAATGGGAATAAACAGGTAAAACCCAGATATCATTAAGTGGCAGGCAACTCTCTTAGCTTTGCTAGTATCTGAATACGGGATTCACCGAAACTGCTTTCAGGAGACGTTCAATGATGTGAAGGGCGGTTCTTAATCTTGAAAGTTTGACCCCCCCCCCAGTCACCCCTCTCAACCCCCGTTCACCCGCCCCCTGGCGATTTGGGTCACCTTCTCCAGCCTTCCCAACCTTACTCTCCCTCTTCCCCCGTCGCTTGATCACCCACACCCCCCCCCCCCCAATGCTAGCATCTCTAAGCCTCAGCTGGTTACTACCGAAGCCAACAGCGCGCCGGTCGTTTGATAGCAATTCGCCCAATGTTAGTAAATTATGTTTAAATATTGCAGATGACTTCTGATGTGGAAAAAGATCAGAAGCCAAGTGTATCGTCAGAAGTTGGGCGAAGGTGGTCTATGCTGGCCAAGGCAAGTTTGCTTAATTATGCGGTAGAATGGTCTGTAAAAATCTTTCATTCTTATCATTTTTGTGCAGATATTCAGAGATAGGCAGCTAGATCGGAAGCATCTGTCAGATACAGACAATGTCAATAAGCATAGTGCAATTTTATTTGAGTCATATCAGCTGATCAAATCAGAAGTTGTCGAGGAAGATAATAGCGAGTGCTGCTGGAAGAAGCACAGTACCTTGCTCGAAGCACGAAATGGAAAGAAAGATGTTTCTGTTCTCGTTCGTCATCTGACGGGGCCAATAATGTTTGAAGAACTACTAAAATTCAACAACACTGGGAATGTCTGTAAGTTTTATTAGCAATTTTGATGTTTTAAATCCGGTGGTTGGTTTGCAATTTTCTCTCCGACCTAGATAGATACAAAGTTACAACCCATTTTTTCTTTAATAGGTTATAAAATGTACTTAAAAGGTCATAAAATCTAGAAATGGATTCGCTAGGCTTGCAGGCATGCTTCAATTCCTCGTGAAGAGATCTCTCTAAATATGACTGTTTTAATCGTAAATATTACATCAGAATTATTTCAACTGATTGCAGTATTCATAATATTTGGGAATGTGCAATTAAAAACGTTTTTATTTATGATTGTTTAGCGGATTGTGTTAGGCTTACATTTTCGACTTCGTGGTTGATTCGGGTTCCTCAATGTTGTCTCAAAATAATATCTTTAAATTGTTTTAGGCGTATGGCCAGCTGAGGAAGTACTTGCGTCGTACATTCTGAACAACCACACGAAGTTCAAGTTAGTTCACTTCATCAGTACTCTCCAATTAGTAACTCTTCCTTCGGTTCTGGAGCGGCTCCCAATGTAGAAAAGGGTCAAGAGAATTCAAATCGTGTACCATCTCTCGAACCATTCTCTGCGAATCAACGAGCGACGATTTTAGCTTCATGTTGTCATCATGGAGATTCTTTATGTGTTTCTCCATTGTTTCGACCTCTTTGTTCCGTTCCTCGAGCAGTTCGTAGTTTTGGCGAATCAAATCTCGGCAAGTGTCCTAAATTTGGAAAATTGTAATCTCGGTAATGGATTTCAGAGATGTTTAGCCTCCAATACTTGCAAGCAATTATCTATAAATTTTTCTTGTCTTTAACACCGAGCTTTTTATACTCACCCGCATGATCAAACCTTCCGAAAAGAACAATGCAACTAATTGTGCTTACATTTATCAAGTATTTATCTGCTTTCACTACACCATAAGTTTTGAGACTCCAGAAATACCGATTACAACTATACACAGGCTGATACGGAGTTTATTGATTCAACATTTTTCAAAATGGGTGAATATTTATATGCGAGGCTGGCTTTTCTTTAGTTAAATTTTCACTTTTGTTCAAGCATCGTACAGGAAAAAAGAAAACATAACCGACTAACGACGGGCGAATTGCTCTCAAACGACCGGCTAGGGGTTGGCTTCGTCAACAGCTAGCCACGGTTTAGTGACCTCAGGGCACTACCTTTTTATCCCGTTTCTGAAGACGAAAGTCAAACGGGTCAGACAAAAAATCGGAAAGACAAAAAAATAGCAAGCGAAAAATTGCATAAAGGACAAACAGGATTAATATATTAAAATAAAAATTAAATTATAAATTACTGATATTAAAATCTTGAAAAACATTTCATCTATGAACTATGCAAAAAATATCATCAAATCCTAGAGGAAATTCCGCGTCTCTTGAGGCTGATAAATTCTAAAAAACTACAAAAAATTTCAAAAAAACTTGAAAAAAAACTAAAAAATTGCTAAAGTTTGTAACATTAAAAAGTTGAAAACTATTCCATTGCCATTAAAAAATTGTCAGTAACTTATTATCAAACCCCTTAGGATGTTTCCTGGCTCCTGGGTCTGGAAAAACCTGAATAAGGAAAAAAAATGTTAAAAAATTTGAAAAAATTGCACGTTTTGTCAAAAAATTGATAAAATTCGTGATGTTGAAATGTTGAAATCATTCCATTACAACGAGAAACAATGCAGTAACCTATTATCGACACCTAGGGCTAATAAATATCAAAAAATGTCAAAACTTTTCAAAAGCTTGAAAAAAATTGCAAAATAGTAAAAAAAAATTGCGTTTTTAGCAAGCGGTTGTTCGCCAGTAGCTAGCCACGGGGGGGGGGGGGGGGGTCACTGGGGGTTGATTGGGGGCATCACTGGGATGGGGGCATTAGTGCGGTGGGGGGGGGGGGGTGGGGTGAGGCAAAAGGATGGGGGGTCAACAGTGGGGGTGTCTTCAACCTCTAAGAATCGCCCTTCACACCATAAGTATAAGTCTCCAAAACAGTGCTGAAACAGAGCTGAAAGGCTCTAAGAGGACTTAATGCCCGCTGGGCGCTGCCTGTTTATCCCGTTTTTGAGGACGAAAAGTCAAAAGCGTCAGACGAAAAATCGGTCAAGCGAAAAATCGCATAAAAAAGACCGACAGGACTAATATAATTGCTACAAACTTCGTTTGAGAGCAATTAATCATATTGTGAAATTTGGCTGGTAATTTGTTGTTTGCTTAATTGCTCTCGAATGAGAAGCAATTATTGCAACCGTGTGTCTTTTTTATGCAAATTTTTGCTTGAACGTTTTTGAGCTTTTCTTCTGGAATAATCTGTGACTTCTCAAGTGTCTTTTTCACGCACTTCTTGATTTTTGAGTGATTTCAAATTGTGTCACTTCGAAATAAAGTTTGTTGTTCATACAAAACCGGTTGTTAGAGATAAGATGACAAGGCCTTGATAACCGACTGGTTAATACCTCTGTCGAGGTGAAGGAATCAGACTCAGCAGGTCGGCGTTCGAATCCGACCTGCGTCTGATGTTTTTGCACCCATAAAGAAAAATTTACGCCCCGTGTGTCATTCGAGCATTTTTTCCGACGTTAGTCGGTTTATGTTTACTGATTGTGGTCATTTGTAGCTTGGTTATTAAAAGCCGTCCTCATCTCAGCAGGCTCTTATTGCCTTCATATATGGTTTTTATTCACAATCCAAAGATTTGTTATTGCACTGCAAACCTAATTTCAAAAAGTTGTTGTGTATTTTGCGATTTTATTTGGATTTCGAGTTTTTCAATTTTCAAGGGCCAATTAATCTTTTTTAAGGGCTAAGGATGGTCGGTGACAATGAAAAAGTTTTGAAGATATTGTCAAGAATTTTATCAAGTTTTCATTAAAATTTTTCTTTTTTAAGAATTTGTACTTTTATGTCCTTTTTCATTCTTTGTTTCTGTGTTATTGGGATGATTTTTGAGGCTAAATTTGATATTAAGGAAAATGAAATTTCTGTGTTTTCGGCTTATTTATACAAATTTAATTTTCGTGTTTGTCTCTGTTTGTACTGTTCTCTGCGCCCAGACTTTGCTGGCCTCTGGTTATTACAGCAAAAATTGGTATTGATGATGAAAATAAGCGGAAATTTTTCAAATGATTTCATTTTTTTCATTTTGGATTTTATTCATGAAGTGTATACATTTTGAAAGCCGTAATTGTTTTTCTCTTAATTTGTAAAACTCTGCTGGTCTTTTTGGTTTTAATGATGCTCTTGGTTTGCTGGTCAGATAGTGGAGTGTTTACTTTGTCATTCAATTCGTTGGACTGTATTTCAGGGCTTTTCGTACTGTTTTTTACCTCATCAAATAAAAATGTGTTTCGCTTTTCCTCATATTGCCGCTTGTTTGACATTTGCAAGATCTTGTTGACTACTCTAGGCTAATTTCATTCTTTGCTCATTCTGCTCAAAGTGCTTTTTAAAAGCAGTTGCTTAGCCTATTCATCTAAAATCAACAGAATCAATATCAAAAACTAATCGAAATTAAAAACGGGATGGACACTTCAAACCCACTACGTGAACTTTGTTCTTATAAGTCTTAGTTGCTTTCATGCTTTCTGTTGTAGAGACTACGTGTTCTCTCATTCAGAAGTACGAGTCTAACAACAAAACAAAATCAGAATAGTTTACACTTTAAAAAGGTTTTCGTACATCAATCAATTTCTATTTTTTCTCTATTCTTCCAATCCTAATCGGGGTTATGGGAATCAATGTCGGGAATTTTGGGCAATCTACCGGGTATGTTTTATTTATGTTCTTAATAGTTATGTTGGATTTCACAATTTTGTTCATGAAGAACATTTTTTGTTAAGAAGACAAGAACCGGAACGAATAAAGAAAACTACCGAAGCAATTTTTGTACTCCTATCGGGTTCTTTCTCTTCCCTATAATACCCGATTCTGTTTTATGTAGCTCAATAGTTTTGGATATATCTGAAACAGGAAAATTTAACTCATAAGGGGGAACTGGAATTAACAGGAACAGACGCTTTTAGAAAAAATTAACTTCTGAACTTAGTTTTTAGCCTTAATCATACCTGGTTACGTTCTTTTGTTTGATTTGTCAGAAAGCATACTCAATGAAACAAGACTTGATGGACAAAAAATTACTGAAAACAGTTTTTTAGAGAATGAGAAAAACAAATTAAATTTGACAATGGTTCGTATTTTTTGGTGTCACTAAAAAGTTTCTTAAAAAGTTAATTGATTGAACGGACACAGCATATAAATCATTTGAAACAGGAATACAAAGATCAAGTTTTCTTTGACTACTTACGCTAAGCTTAGAACGAACCCACTTCTTATAGTTATTTGGGAACTGATTTGACTGAAGTTTCACGAAATTAACTTTATATGAGATCCTTTGAACTAGAACAGAAAACACAATGTCTTGAGAAAATAATAGTCTTGTTAATTTTCTGTTGATTTTTGCTAGTTGATTCGAACTACTCACCAAATTGGCTTCCGGTTTACAAAAATTTTTGGCCAATTGAATTAGTGTAGGCATGACCTTTAAAAATCGACTTCAAAAAACGGTAATCGCGCAAAACTATTCAAGCCCTCAGAAAGTAGTTTGTAGATTTTTGCGCAATTTGAATTTAAACCTTAGAATAATGTCTAGATGATAAAGTGTTTAACTTCAGAAAATCCTCGAGGAGATATTTTAAGCCATAAGAACTGAATACGCTATCACTTGATCAGAGCATGAAAACATATCTAAACTACCCCCTCCCTCAACTAGACCCCTACACCTGCCCCCCCCCCACACACCTGCCCCCACCCAAACTAGGGTTAGATATGAGGTATTATTGCACGACTCTTCGAGTCGTTTCCGGTATTCTACCGGCTATTGTTTTTTTAGCTAGAGCAAATTTGTTCTTGACTTGAATTTTGACTTCTTTCGTTTCAAACATTTACCTCTGTTTTTGATCGTTGACTTCTGTTTTCGAACATTGGACTTTAACAGTAGCCTTGTTTGTAAGGTATAATAATTAGGAACTGCTCAAGGTGAAGTGGTCGTTTTTTATCCTATATAAGTCAAATCTACATATCTAAACTACAGACCCCCGCCTACCTCCCCCTACCTACCTACCTCCCCCCCCCACCTACCCGTCTAACCCCCTCCCGCACCCACCTATCTAGCTTCCAGCTACCTACCCTCACTTGTCCTCACCCCTCCCCACCTAACCCCAGTACCTACACACACCCCTGAACTGGCAGAATTGGTTCTACTATTTCTAAAATACTCTATTCTGATGGTTCATATGTTGTCATTATGATGTTCCGATTTTGATATGCTTGGGTCAGAGATTATAATGGACGACGCTTTGATTCTTTTCCGGTATTCTACCGGCTATGTTTTTTATGCAAGTTTTGCTTGACCGTTTTTCGAGTGACTTTTACGCCCTTGACTTGCTGCGTTTTGCGTGATCTTAAGTTATCTCATTTACAATTTCAAGCAGCTTAACTCTATTGGCGACACAAAGTCAAATGACAAGTGCGCCAAAACTGGTACCATTTTTTCACTTTATATCTTAATAGTTGTATATATAAACCTCTAATGAATTTATTTGAAGCCCTCTAATGAATTTCTTAGTTTCCTTTCAGGCTCCCTCCCCCCACTGAAGCAGGCTGCAATTAATTAGAGCTCTCACTAGTCGTTCGATAGAAATTCTTCCGAGGTTATTTGGTTGTGTTTAATTTTCCAGATTCAAAAAATCCTTTCTGTATAAATTTGGACTAAGTTTTTTGACTTTTGTCTGTTTGGTTTCCGTTTAATTACATTTGTCTGATAATTTTTCCGTAGCTAGAAATTGCAACTATTGTGGAAGCATGAAATTTTAAGTAACGGACCCTGCAATAATATAACCAGAGCGATTTCTGAGTATCATTTTTTGAGACCAGAAGAGGTGGTTTTAAATGATATTTTTGATTTTTTTTTTGGGTTTTTGAAGCCTTTGTATCTTCATTAATAGGTGTTGGTGTCCAATTGTATTATACTGCCGCAGTTTTTTGCTCTTGTCTTGATCATCTCAAATTGAGCTGAGCAAACAATGGGTTCTGAAATAAAAATGGAAAATTGTATTATAAAAATTGAAAAAGTGAACCATAAAAGACATAACCAAATTCGGCGAAATGAATAATAGTAAATGCCGCCATACGTTTTGTCAATCGTTAGCGCTCGGGATCTGTATCATGTCATAAGGCATTGGATAAGAATTAAATAACAGTTGTGAAAGCTCGCCAAAGTTTTCCGATTTTTCTAAGCTAACTCGGTGACAAGTCGGTTTGCAAATTGTGGATTTTTTACGAGTTGCAAAAACAACAATACCGAATTCAGGATGAAAAAATTATTGTTGGTCGAGCAAATTGGATGTGGTTAAGAGTGTAATTTCTGACCCTGAAGTTGGTCCTTTCCTTGGACATGTGTGCCGACATGTGTCTGTTCATCATATATGCCTGTTGGAAGAGAAACAGCTGGTGGTCTCTCTCCACATCCAGCATTAGATCTCTCGCATCTGCCACTGGGGTCCAGCTGTACTTGTCACACAGCCAATCTAAAACATATTTAGATCTTTTTATTGTCGCGGACAATTCTTTTGTTTTTTGACTCGTTAAGAGAACCTAAATTGCAAGTCTATGTACTGATTTTTGGATCTTTTCTTTTTGTGCCCCCCGGCACGTGTCATTACATAGTAAATCATTATGTAAAAATATGGCACGTGCGTCTGGGTTGTGCAAATAATATGCACCCACTAAGCCGGGGGGGGGGGTGGCACAAACGGAAAAGATCAGAATTTTTTTTCAACTATTTGGGCCTTTGTAAGGTACAGGCGTGAAAATGCGGAATTCTTTAAGGTACACAAACAGTAGGGGAATTTTTCACATTCACCAGAAGAAAATTTGAAAATCTATATAGATATGCATTTACACCTTCTGTAATGCATGAGTATACCGAAGGACGATTATTGACAGTAATGCGTAGTCCCATTTCTTTTCATTACACTATTAAAGTTAAGCCAAAATTGTGCCCGTGTTTTTCATAATAATTTGGATCGAACAATGTTCTCTTGGTTCTTTTGTGTTTTTTCAAAATAGGAGGTAGAACAAACAGTTATAAACCATTATCACTGAATTGGTACAAACTATGATCAATATTTAAACTGTCAATTTCAGATAGCTATATTGCCACGGTGGTGAGTTGGGTAAAATAAAGGAAACTTTCCACATCTACTAATGCACTAACCTATGGCCTCTCTGAACTCACGCTCGTTGTTCATAAGTTTCTGCACTCTGCGCAAGTCCTCTTTGATCTCGTCCACCATTGTCACCTTTTCTCTCTTTTCCTGACAAAATAAACGTATCTCATCCTTAATTGACTTCAAGTCACTTGACAAAACATTATTGACTAAGAATTTTAAAGGGATTTGACGAATTCTCCTGATACAATAAGTGGTACCAGTTAGGCCCCTGGATTTGCAAAGTAATTTCTGGTGGTATTTGGGATATTTTGCAGAGTGCAAATTCATGAAAAAATAATTATCAGTTCATGAAAAATAAATAAAATAATTGCTGAATGTAAATTCGTGTATTCTAAAAGTTCTGTGGTCTTCAAAACTCGTTTTCATAGAAAATATTATGATTTTCAAGCATTAATTAGTCGAACTTGTTATTATGGAATAAAATTATAACTTTTGTTGGAAAAAGTGCCGTAGAAGTGAAGTTGAAAAAATTTTGTTGACACTCATCTGCAACCAGCTGATTTTTGAATTAACAAATTGTAGTGCGAGCAAAGTTAAGCATTGAAGTTAATTTTATTAGCAAGAAGTTGAAAAAAATGGAAATCAACAAGTGGTATAAATCTACTGTTTTTCCGTTTTAAGACCTGTAAAAGTAATGTCATCAAAACTCAGGATAAATTTTCCACGCTTTTAAACATCTTTTTTGTCGAAATTCACTTTATGACATCAGAGGCCTTTTTTGCGCATAATTTTGAAGTTCAACGTGATTTGAAGTTCAAAAACCACTCCGGGTCCTGATTCACGTAATTTAAATTTAAATTTTCGCGATATGTTTCAACCACGATCTGATTCTGAAAGCTAGTTTTGAGATGAATTTATCGTAGAGTCATAAGAAAAAGCAATTTTTAATAGCGAACTTTTGTTTAATTATACCGACAAACTCTTGACAAAACAAAACACAGATCATATTGTTGGTTCTAATGGTTACAAGTAAATCTTCAAATAAAAGCTGAAATGTAATCAAAAGGTTTTTTCAATAGCAGAAATTAAGTTAGTGAAAGAATTTTTACGGGTTTTTCTCGGTAAACGCTACTGCGAGTGACTGTCTTGCTGAGGCCAGAAAACTTGTGAAAAGCAAGAAATTAGTCTTATCAATATCCGCCGAAGCTATCGGGCAGTCTGGTATTGATCTCAAGAATTTTTTTCATGACTCAGAATTAAGTTTTCAGCTGATGCACAATTGTTTTCGACTTTGACCTTTCTTTTCTAGCATTTACTTTATTTTGAAATCTAGGCGTTTAGATTGAGAGAATTCTAGACTGTAAATTCTAGACTCTAGATTTAGAGATTGTCTAATAATTTGTTTATTATGTGTAACTAACAGCTGGTGTTATTCATGGTGGAAGTTCCATTTTGAGAAGTAATGATCACTTAGCAGTCTCATATGGAAATTCTATTGATACAATAATTGGTACCAGATAGGCCCCTGGATTCGCAAAGTTATTACTGGTGGTATTTCTGACATTTTGAAGAATGCAAGTTTTATTAGACAAAATAATTGTCAGTCTTTGCTTAATACAAATTCATGTATTCTAAAAGTTCTGTGGTCTTTATAACTTATTTTCATAGAAAAACATTCTGCTTTCCGAGCATCAATTAGTCGAACTTGTTGTTACTGTGGAATCAGTTTATATTTTTTTTGAAAAAAAGTGAAGCTGATAATAATTTCAATAATCATAATTACCAGTTTTTTAATTTCATAAAAGCACCTGATTATTGAATACTCTTACCTAACGCAGTTTATTCTGAGCGAGGTTTTTGCATGGAAGCCAAATTTTTTCGCAATGGATTTCAGCAAGTGATGAAACATCAACTGTTTTGCCGAGGGTTTTAAAAGGCAAAACTAGGGAAGTGGTTTTTATCAGAAATCGGGTTAAACTTGTCACATTTAAACATTTTTAGTCGAAATACTCTTTAGGCCTTATTTGGGCTGCATTTTGTATTAGGCGTGACTTGAAGTTCAAAAAAAAACATTCCGGGTCGTCGTTCACGTAATTTACAAATTTAAATTTTCTCAATTTTTTTCTACCAAGACCTTGCTCTAAAAACTAGTTTTGGGATTAAGATATCGTATGGTCATAATAAAAAGTAAAGGAATTTTTAATAGCAAACTCTTGTTTAATAATATGGAAAATCTTGACAAAACAAAACAATTATCCTGACAAGGGCTAATGAGAGAATTTCTGGCTTGCAATGGTTATAGATTAATCTTCAAACTAAATTAATGAAAGAGTTTTTACGTATTTTTCTTGTTAAAAGCTACTGCGAGTGACTGTCTTGCTTCGGCCAGAAAACTTGAAAGAATTGTGCAAAGCAGGAAACTAACCTTATCAATATCCGCAGAAGCTATAGGATAGTCTGGACAACAGTTGAAGTCTTTCTTGACTTGGAGAGAAATAAGTTTTCTACATTTTTTTCAGCTGAAGCACAATTGTTTACGTAAACTTTGACCTTTGTTTTCTAGCATTTACTTAATTTTGAACTCTAGGCGTTAACATTTAGAGCTGGTCTAATAGTTTGTTCCTTATGTGTATCAGTTATAACTGCTGGTATTATTCAAGATTAAAATTTCTTTTTGGGATTCAATTTGGGAAAAAAATGACGCCTAAACGCTTAAAATAGCCTTATTGTTCACGGCCTTCTAAGTGCCTGCAACTGAATTGTATGCGTAACGTCATTTGTTTAACTCTCCCTGTATAGTGAGTTTTCCTTATTACTTTTTAAACGTTACTTTTTAATTGCTCTTGAACGAAGTTCATAGCAATAATTGTAAACGTGTTGGTCTTTTTTATGCAAATTTTTCGCTTGACCATTTTGTGCTTTTTTCTAGGACATTCTTTGACTTACCAAGTGACTTTTTCACACCTTTCGTTCTTCATTTTTGAGTGATCTCTTTTGTTAAAGCTTGTTGCTAATATAAAGTCGGTTGCAGCAAAGAAAAAAGGAGGGACAATTAGCACACTCGGTGGTGCATATGTTTATGAAACGGGAGGTCAATGGGTCGAATCCCGGTGGAGGTAAATGTTATTCCACCCGCCTGTCGTTCGAGAGCAATTCTTCCGACATTAGTCGGTTTATGTTTTACATTATTTTTTTTAATGGTTTACGTTATTCTTTTATCGCTTGCTTCACTCCAAAAGTTAGTTACTTATAAAATTAAGTTGCTTTAAATAGAATGTAACTGGAGGCAATTTGAATCATAACTCAGAACTCTCACCATTTATTATGATGTTTAATAGAGCTCTAGTCCTTTTTAAAGTTTCAAAGATTAGGTTTCTTTTTTATCTTGTCTACTTGTTTCAATGACATGAAGGTCAAAATGGCCAATCGTGGCTTTCGTTGGACAATGTGCCGGTAAAGTTTAATTACTCTCGAACGAGATTTGAAGCCTGTATTTTAAACGTGTCCGTCTTTTATGCAAAATATTGCCAGACCGTTTTCTTTTCAGTGTTTTTGGTGATTTGAATTGCGTAAATTCACTGATTTCAATTGCGTGCATTCAGAAATTAAGTGTGTGTAGCTGAAACGAAACCATAAAAGTTCGTGCACCATAAAAGTTTTTCTAGCCTCTCTAGTTGTTCGAGAACAGTTTAACCATTAAATTGCTTTGCTTGAGACAATAGTTGGACTTTAAAATTGAGCGAAATATTTCGCAAAGCAAATCATGGTAATCAGAATTGGTGATCCTTGTAAACTGAAATGATTTTCACTCTACGTTTCAGGTTGTTAACTTTCCTGTTACGAGAGTCTTAATTTTTTTTGGCTTTAAATGCTAATTTAACGCATAGTTTTACAAGTGGAGTCGATATTCACTAATCAAAACTTCAGTCCAAACTTTTTAAACATAAAAGCGCGATAACTTATTGAAAAAGCTTAAACGACCTCTTTTTAGCATTTACTTGGGTCCAGACGCTCAAATGTTTTTGACAAATTTTTGTCGTTTCGATTGTGTGTCTTTATAAACTGGAGGAAGTGCAAGTAGTTTAGGCCCTGTAGCTCTCTTTGAGATTTTGTAGGCTCTTTGTACGGTTCACCGAAGATGACGAGGAAGAGCATTGTTTGAAGAGTAGATTTTTTTATTGTGACACCCCTCCCAGCGGTTCGAGAGCAAAATTTACAACGGTTGGCTTGTATTTGAGTGAAATGGTACTTGTGGGACGGTTGTAGTCGAATAGTTAAAACGTCATGTCAAATTTTGTTGTCACGAAGACCCAACTTTGGCCTTTTTTCTTTCAGCTGTAAAAAATAGAGCGAAACTCAAGTGTTCCGTCGAAAAGTATCTGACCTTTGAGAGTTGACTGAACTTGTGTTCCAGTGTCTTGATGACCTTTAAGTGTTCTTCCTGTGAAGTGTTTCATTTCCGCACGTTGCAATGTAACCATCTACAAATGATATTTTTTCACCTTATAATTTTCACCAAAAAATTGTCATAAAATTCTCATCTCGTTGCCTACGATGAGCTAACGGAAGTTTTATTCCACTAACATAATCGTCGGTAAAAATTAACTATGCCGCTCAGCCCTTTTTAAATGTCTAGATCGAAAATACATAGTTGCTGTTTTTATGCAACTGAAAGAAATAATTTTCTGATTTTATATTTGGGCAAATTGTAATAGAAGATCTCCATGATCTTATTTGTTTGTATGTAAAGATTTGTACAGCAACGAAATTAATTCTTTGTTTTGTTTCCTTTACTCGATTACATTTATATAAATTGCTATGATTATTCGTACCTCTTAAGCTCGTATCTTACTCGTGCAGGATATAAAAACTGCACATCCATTCAGAAAAACGCACGTTAGTTTGTTAGGCTAATGAAAACAGTTTTGTTCACAGTGGGAAAATGAAAGAGATGATGTTCCTGTTCCAATTTGTCCTCTCTCTTCTTGTCTGAGATGTCTCTACTCACACTGTACACTTGGTCCAGTGCTTCCCTGTAAACTGCTGTTGTTTTTCCCTCGTATTCTTTGTCTATTGACTCCAACTCGTCTTTGAGACCTGAACAAGTTACCGTCTGTTTATGTAAAAAGGAGCTACATTTTTTCTGTTATTATCTCCCCCTCAATACCTTACGCCCCTATTACAAAACTTCTTTGTCCATAGAAAATAAGGATCACAACCCAGTTTAGTGGGCATACAATGTCTACCGCTCTCCCAAGCGAACTTGGTATTTTTTTTAGAAAAAAACGTGTCATATAACAACACATAATTTGTGAGTGGGGTTCATGAAGAAAATTGAGCGCCGAAAGAGCTGGTTCGAAAATCGTTTTGTTAAAGCAGCACAACGATTTTGATGGTGATACCTTCCTCTAATTTGACTTGGAGTGTCTCTGCCTCTCTTAACTCCTCCTCTATCTCTTCCTTCTCTCTGAACAGTCTGATCACTTCTCTCATTGTAGACGCATTCTGGCCCAATAAACCACTATCGTTTGCAGCAACAATCAAAGATACTATTTCTTAATTCATTAATACCTGAATATAATTACCCAATTAATTCAATATAATTACCCAATTAGTTTTAGCCAATTAATTCAAATTGCTTTGAAAAATTGTACGAGTGAATCAAAATTCGGCAATTTTGCATATAAAAATCCATCGTTTCGCCCGCGGGGGGGGGGGGGGGGAGGGATAGCTGCGATTGATAGCGGCGATAGCGACAGCTGAGCGGAGCTATTATTGGCCCTCTATTTATTTTTAAGACTCGGAAAACCATATCCGAAGAGGTGGTATTGTTTTTTTTGATAGGTGAGCGAACAAAAAGCGAAAGTTTGCGGGAAACGTTTGACAAAGTTGTCATGGTTTATAAATTTGAAGAGCGGAGAAAAGAGGGAGGTTATTACATTCGTGCCTTCTTTTAAAATAGAGAAATTTAGGTGTAAAAAAAATTGGTGCTTAGCATTTTTTGTTCGCGTGCAGCTTTTTTAAAAAATTGCATTGCTTTTAGCAGTTGGTCTTCGCTTTAAAAGTTTCAATGGCCTATGTTAAAGATATTAGGATTGTTAATTGCTCTCGAAAGAATTTGGAAGCAATTATTGTGAACGTGTTTGTCTTTCTTACGCAGTCTTTGCTTGACTGTTTTTTCCCGCTTGACTAATTGAATTGTATGTGAACTAAATTGCTTTTATTCGGAAAATAAGTCTGTTGCTAATACAAATCAGATTTGAAAAAAATTAGCTCGAAGTCTTGATAGCGGAGTGGTAAATGCTTGCTACTATTACGGCGAAGGAATCTTTGCACCTTTAAAATACCCCGCCTTTCGCTCGAGAGCAGTTTGCCCGACATTAGTCTGTTCATGTTTTTGATTTCATTTTGAGGTATTTTTGGGAGTTAAGATGAGTTTTTCTTTAATCCGTGGTTTTTGAACAATTTTTTGGGTTTTTAGTCTACTTTGGGAGTTTTCGGTCCAAATACATTTGCTTTAATTGGAATTATATTAGACACATGTTTCTTGTGCGCGGATTCAGTCTCAGAATGATTATGCAGTTTATTTGGTTAAATGCAGTGTTTTATTGAGGTATATGACAAAAATTTGATCAATATGTAACTATTTTTTGTGTCAAAGTGCATGAAAGAAAGTTTTTTTTTCTAATTTGTATTATTTGAAGAAATAATTAAAGAAGACTTCTAATATGAAGAGCAAAAGTGAGTAAAACTTTTGCGTTGAGCAAATTTGCTGAGAGAGAGACGTATTTTGTTCTTAGGATTTTTTACTGCACTATTTTTTTTCGACAGAAAGTGCGTACATCTAACCGTTTCTTGTCGTTTTTTTCGTGCATTTGGTTATTTTGTTTTGCTTTCAATTAGGTTTGTAGCTAAAATGTTTTTCGACTGAGGTGGCATTTGAGATAGTGTTTCAGATTATCAGTTAGTTTTTTCCGGCTTTTTATGAGTTTTGGTATTTTCGTATCCTCATTCTTCAAAATTTTACATATAGTAATTGTTTTTAATTGTTAAGCTGTCAACAGAGCGTAGATTTATTATTGCGGAGGTCTTCGGTCACCCATTTTGCCTTACTTTTTTATTCTGAAAATTTTTTTATCCCGCGCAGCTAAAAAATCGGAATTTGAATCAGCTAATCACGGGACGAGAAGCGACACATAATACAACTGGATGAAATAAAATCTCTATACTCAGTTTTTGAAAGAAAATTAATTTTAAAGCACTGGATTTTTTAGCTTTCTAATACCTGTCATTTTTTAATCCGTTTTGACTTTTCGTCCACAGAAATGGAGTAAACTAGTTAAGTGTGAGCACATCGCGTTGCTGCGCAGCTCTGTTAGAGCTTACTGTTTTCTAAATCTGTGGTTTACCAAGGAAAATGCTGAGAGGCAAATTCATGTTGTAAGCGGCAATTTCTTTGAGTTTTAGTCAAGTCGCTTGAGTTCAATTCAGCCGACACTTATCTGTCATTTCTGAAATTCCGGGTCCCAATTGCCATCAGACCATAGTAACTATTTACTCGAAAACGAAATTTAGTTTGCTCTTTGTTCACATCGTCTAATTAAAGCAAAAATCTTGTTTACCTGGGATATGGGAACACCCGTTATTGTTCAAAGTTGGAAAAAGTGAAATTAGAAATAGTGAGTTCGTGTTAGTGGCCCCAGCTCCCGTGCCACTTTGCATTACTCCTCCAGCTCCCGTTGCATTGTTGTTGTTGTTGAATGCTTGTGAGAGCCGCTTTTTGGTCCTAAAAAGTCCTCGTGTCTGATCAAGTCGAACACCGCAGTCTTCGATGAACTGTAATTTTGGGTCTTTCCCATTATAGCCCCCCCCCCGCCGCCAGCTTTGTGCCCCCCGCCGCCGCCGTCACTTATAGCCCCCGATTATTGTATGTTAACCATAATGGGGGGCTTTATTTCCGTGGTGGGGGGGGGGGGGGGAATGGACTCGTAATTTTGACAATATTTTTGCCCCTGCCGGTGCCATTTACAACATCTGATATAAGTTTTATGTAACAAGTATGTAAATTTGGGGTGATTGTGGGTTGTAGAAGTTATATGGGTTCTAAGCTGGGGTTGAATAGATCTTACTTCAGCACCCTTCCCCAAAATAAAGACCACTTATTTGTAACTAGTAACTTTTCGTAACATCAACATAATATCTGCACTATGCACAAAGATTAGTTGGGGGACTGGGTGGGGGTGGGGGGGGGGTATAATCAGAATAGCAAGTAACAATGAAACGAAATAAATCCCAAAAACTGATCTTGATCTGATTGCCGGGTACTTTTGAAAATAAATGGAGAAAATATTTTAAAAAGTATTTACCGTTCTGAAAAATTGTCCTCCATAGGCGAATATTTAAAATATTTGCAGTCAAGTAGTTTTAGTTTTATCACCAAAGATGAGTTTGAACATAAATGGATATAATATGCACGTGTAGAAATCGAAACAACGGATAGCATGTCAGTAATTAGGAACGAGGCGGGAAATTTGGGATCGTTTACGTTCACGTCCCCAGAAGGGGGGGGGGTAAACGGAAGAACGAAAGAGATCAGTTGTGTAATATAATAGCACAGTCAGAGGAGGACGGAGGGTTGCATACAAATTGAACCCTAGTCGGGTTTTGGCTGACTTCAATTTTGTTTCTTTGTTATCAGATCAGAAATCGACTATGGTACTCAATGTAAAAAGGTTCGGATCTATTCTGTTTCGGCCCCCAGTGTTTTTTGACCCCCAGTAACAAATTATAGGGTGTTATATAGCACGTTACTATGTAAGAAAATAGCACGTGCGCCTGGGGGTCATAAAAAATTTATGCTCACTAAGCTGGGGGGAGGGGGGGGGGGGGGGGCAAAACATCCCACGAATAAGGTGTACTGTTTGGCTAGCTATACGAGAACTGAATGTGCTGAATGTAAAGTGGTCTGTTGTGTGTTTTAGGGGAAAATCAGTGATAGAGCTGGGTGGAGGCATGACTTGCCTAGCAGGATTACTGGTAAGTGGATTAGTGGCATAGTGGAACAGACTTATGATAATTCGACTAATTCTGTATTGATTTCACGGAGCCGTTTCATATCACTATCAAGTAAAAATTAATATTGTGAATATGGGACCTGTTTTAAACAAAGAAAAGATGAGTGAGTTCATTGAACACAAAGAGACTTCATCCTCTGATCATGAGAAAATAAATTTTTTGATAAAAATAACCCTCACCGTAGACTGAATCTTAAAATAGTAGTTTCTAATTGATCTCAAACAAAGTTTGTTGTAATTATATTAGTCCTGTCGGTCTTTTTTTATGCGATTTTTCGCCTGACCTATTTAACTTTGTTTTCAAAAACGGGATAAGCAGGTAGCGCCCAGCGGGCATTAAGTTCTCTTAGCCTTTCAGCTCACTAGTCTCCAATTATACGATTCGCCGAAACTGTTGTGAGACAGGGTGTGAGGGGGGGGGGGGGTTCTTAGTCTTAAAAGTTAAAGTTTGGCATCCCTACCCCCCCCCCCCCCCACACACACACACACACACGCGCACATAACTTGATCCCCGTCGCTTAATCCCCTCACTCCGCTCAAACATCCCTAATGCCAGCATCCCTAAGCTACTACCGAAGCCAACCGCTCGCTGGTCTTTTCAGAGCAATTCGCCCGACGTTAATCGGTTATGTTTGTTTCAGTTGGGTTTTCGTTCATGCAAATTTTCATTTTTTTGAGTTTATGCCATTGCTTTAGTATTGAGAGGAAACGTTTCCGGTCTAATGGGAAAAGCCACACACTACCTCCTGAGAGCTTGGTTTGGAAATTAACTCGGGAAAATTGTTTGTCCGTTTTAGCTGGCTGCGGCAGTTGATTGCGAGCGTGTAATGCTAACCGATGGCTCTGAAGAATCTATCTCAAGTTAGTGTTTCAGAAATCTCTTTATAGCGTTAGGAATCTGCGCAACCTGGAAAAGAGATATAGTACTTAAACTAAAATTTAAGATTAAAAATGGATTAAATTTTAAGATTGAAATGAATAGTTTTGCAGAAACCATAAATTACCCTACGAAGTGGGTGCTAAAATTGAACAATTATGATGCTAGTTTTTAGGTCATTGTTCCAAATTTGATTGCACTGCGCGTGTAGAAATTTTATGATCATGTTATGCAAGGAAATCATCTCTAAAAAATGTTTTTTTTTGCAGATTTGGATCTATCAATTGAACGCAATAAAGACCAACTGCAGAATCAAAATCTTCAATCCAGGTAAGTTGACACGCGATACGTTCTTCTTTCTGCTTATTATTTTCTGTGCTCTGTGCCTTATATTAATACAGTTTCTTTAATTGACGAGGGCTGTTTAGAGTTCTGAGGTGGGACTTTGTGGAAGAGAAGCATTCTGATCTGAAAGAGCAATTCGATTACGTCATATCAGCCGACTGGTTAGACTATTTAAATACATTATGACGCTTATCTTTTTCATTAATGAAGTACAAAGTTCAGAAGTCTTTCTGTTTACTATAACAAAATTTCGGTACGATATGTTGGAACAGTATTTTAAATATTGCTAAGTATAAATTTGTAGATTACAGTTATGTCCGATTAATAGTCGCCCTCATCTTCTCAGCCGGCTATTATAGCCCTCCTATTTTTTTTTACCTCGAACATTTTTTCGCTTTAACTCATTTTGCCGCTGCTGCGATTACGCAGAAACAAAATTATTATTAATAGTTGCCTCAGCTTCTCAGCCGGCTATTATAGCGCTCCTATTTTTTACAATTCAAAGAATTTGAATTGTATTGGGGCGCTGTCTTTTTTTAAGATCTGTTCATACATTTTCATGATTTTTGAAGTCAAATTGTAGTGATTTTTGGTCACGCCAAAACAGGAAATGGAGCGAAAAAGGGAGTGGTTTTGCGGCGTGATATTTTTTGGCTCTAATTTTAAAGTAGAGTGAGAGAACGGTGCTTGAACAAAAATTCGCTTTCTCGCTAGTAGTTTTTGTTCACATGCGGCAATTTCACTAGAGGTCTCAGCAGCTGTTAAAAAACTGAATTTTCTCTTCTTTAGTCATTTTTTGTTGTCTTTTTTTGCGCTTTCCGGTCTAGAAGCTGTCAAAGCTATTTTCTGGCAGTCTGTCAGCTATGTTAATTTGTTTACATTCTTTTCTGACTACCCTCACTTACTCTCTTAACTAAATTGGATTTTAAGCTTTCATTCATCAGGTTTCTGAAAATATGTTTGAGGTGAAAACGCGAAATACTAGGAAACAGGATAAGGCGGTGAACCCAGGGCACTGTCATTTAGTTCTTTAGAGCATGCTTTTAACTGATATTGCTATTAAGTTTATTGTAAGCCGACTTATAAGCTAAATTTGCCATCTTTAGAGAAACAAATGAAACTGTAGACTACATTAGAACACATTCTACACCTGGAAAAAATGTGCTGACACATTTTGTCTTCTGTTTCCACCTGATTAAATCAGTAGGCTGGTCAGGGGTCTGCGAAAGCATTTTTAAAGCAGTCTGCCAACTGTTTTTGAGTTTCGATTAAACACTCTTTTTTTAATATAAGGAATTTCGTCAGTTTTATTCATAGTTAAAGAAGCTTTTTTGTAGTCGACAAAGTTTCTGTTTTGCAGCTATTTGAGAGAATTGAACGTTTGTTTAACGTGGTTTTTTTATTTCGTCGTCGCGATTTTTGTTACGACCATATGACGTCACAACCACTTCAAATCTGCTTTTTGTTCATTCGTTAATGCAATTTCAACTGAAGTGCGTGTGTGACGTCATTTTTCGCTGTTAGTTGAGCAAGTTTTTTGTTCATTCGCATGATTAAATTTTTGGTCACACTTGACTTACCTCACTCTCAAAAATGACTTCCTCTCTTTGATTTGAAATGGTCAAATGGGTGTGTGTCACTCTAAATGAAGGTTATTTGAGAGCAGCTAATAGAGGCAGCAAACACTTATACAGATTTTTAATCAAAATATATAAAACATATCAGCCTTACAGTTTTTTGGTCTGTCTTTTTTACTGTTTTTTTTTGAGAATGCAGATCTACGAAGCTATTGCGGCTATTTTCTGGCAATCTGCCAGCTATGTTTTGAAAGTTATTGGGCACATTTTAATTGATCTCAAACAAAGTTTGTACTAATTAATAGCTGCCGTCAGCCTCTCAAACGGCTATTATTTAGGCGCTCTCCTTTTTTATTCGCTTTACCTTTTGTGATCACGTTTTTCGTTTTACATAAATCACGATTTTCACGTTTGACTTCTGACGCACCTCACTCACTGTTTCAACTGAATGGATTCTATTTTTTTCACGCATTGAATTACGCAATGTAGTGAATACGGTTAATGTCAAAAGAGCAAAATCAAACTCAAGAAACGGGATAAACCGATAAAGCGCGGTCATTAAGTCATAAGGCATTAGGTTATCAAAGTTCATTAGAGCGACTGCTGGCTGATATAAGTATTAAGCTTAATACCCTTCTGTTTAGAAGCTGAAGTAAGTCGAGGTTGAGAATCTGCACACTGAATTAGAACAATTGAAACATGAAAAATGTTTTGTGAATTTTTTGTCTCTTTTTTTTCTGTTTCAATCCTGATGTGCGTCTAGCGCGTCAAGGGCGGCTATTTTCCGGCAATCTGCCGGCTATGTTTGTATTAGTCCCACTGACTTTTTTATGGGATCGATTTTTCGTCTGACTCCTTTAATTTTTGTCCTCAAAAACGGGGATAAACAGGTAAAGGGGGCATTAGGTGGATGAGCAGCTCTCTTAGTAGCCATGCTAGTATGCGATTCACCAAAACTGTTTTGAGGAAACAAAGGGAGGTTAATGTGTAAAGGGAGGCTCCTAATCTTAAAATTTTTAGCACTGTGTACTCGACGAAGCGAACAAGCCAAATGTACTTAAGCTAGACAAAAAGTACTTCAGAAAAAACTTGGTCGTTTGAGATCAAATCGCCAGACGTTAGTCGTAGTGTTTGTTTTGCTTGAGGTCACCCCGAGTGGTGCTAAATCATCTCTCAGTAGGGCTAGATCTAATACGGCGCACCAATAACGGTAAATATACCTTAATCAGGAGGATTTTGGAATGGACGGCTATTTCCTGCCCGATGGATATAATGGGGAACTGTCCAGTTTTGATAAGATTTTCACGATGCTCCAAGGTATTTTAAATTGTCGTTGAATATGTGTTGTTTCAGCCTCTTCTTTGATGAGTTCAGAACACACCTCGCTAACACAATAAGCACAGTACTGAAGCCGGGGGTGAGTCAATTGATTCTCTTATTTGAAGCATTCAACCAAGTTTGAAGGATCCTTGCTATGCCTCCATTGCAAAATTGTGTCTCTCTCATAGAGGGAGTTCGAGCTCATTTCATACCGTCACATTATAGAGGCAAAAAATTGTGAGATTATATAGCTTGTGCCTGTGAGTGATGCAATTGATAAGCAGTATTTTGGGGTGACAAACGTAGAAAGTCCATTGAAATTCGAGCTGCCATAGTCAATTTTTCATTCAGGGCGAAGCCATCCTGATAGCTCCTAAGAGGGGCCACTCATTCGATGACTTTGTCTCAATCTGCAAAGACTCAGACACCTTCAGAGGAGTCTTCTCTTCAGTACAAGTAGAGTCACACTTTGATGACCACATATACAAGCTATCCGAATATGTAAGTAGTATCAACCCGGCCCCCTGCAAGTCGCCCCCCCCCCCCGTTATTCTACCACTCCTCCTCTTCACTCCTCCCCTAAGCTTGAGGTCATCCCTCGGGTTATCTACAATTCGGACTCTCATAATTAAATCAACTTAAACTTAGTTTGCGAGACAAAACATAGAATGTTTTTAATCGGTGACTTCTATTTTATAGAATGTTTTTAATCGGTGACTTCTATATTAGGGGATGTGTTTTAGTGGAAGTCAAATGGTGCTTGTGAAAGGAAGTGTTTAGGTCAATCTGCTGAACAAAAGTTAAAAGCAGAAAGAGAATTTTGTAGTTTTCGTTTATGCATTATTCTGAGAGAGCAAGAAAAGTAGGTGCAAAAAGTTTTTCGCTAACAGTGATTGTTTTTCGTGCGGCTTATTCGAAACGTTTTTTAGTTTTAACTTAACTTTATCGGATACCGGTGTTTGTGTCAATAAAAACTAGTATTAGTGCGTTCGGAGGCTTTAAGGCTCAATTTTGAGCTTTTTGCCATTTTTCCCCTGTGGAATGCGTTTTTAGTAGTTTTGTAATCTTTCTCTTAGTATCTTTTTGTAATTTTTTTTCGTATCTGGGGAGTTTTTGGTTGATCTAAGTTATTTTTGTGATTTAGTTGATCTTTCCCTAGATTTTAATTTTGAGTTGTTTGCTTAAAAAAATGGGGTAATTTTAATTAATTTTCCTATTTTTTGTTTATTTTTGCTTATTTCTTCTGAGTTAATCATTTGGCATTAACTTTTTAACCTAGAACTGTTATATAGGTATTGCAACTGTGACTTGACAGTTCAAGGTTTTATACATTTACCAAAAAATTGTTTAAATTTGTATTTTTCCGATTTTTTGCTGTTTGCCTTTTTCATTGTAGTATTGTTGTTAATTGTAGTTTTTCATTGTAGAATTCAATAATTGTAAAAGGTTCCCAGAATAACAATCGAAAAGTAGCATTTTAAACCTTCTTTGGAGTTACATGTTTAACAATTTTTTGTCCTTTTCCCGCTTTCCTCGGTTTTCTGTGTATATAGCGTTTCTTTGTTTTTTTAATATTGAAGGTCGGTCAGTTATTCATTGAAGTTTGTTTGTATTGCGAGTTGTTTTGGAAATATTGTTTTGGGTGTTGTTTTTCCAGATATCCCTTTTTGGCCGGGCCGTTCTCATGTTATCTTTCTTCTTATTCTTTCAAAATGATTCGTAGATTCAATTAGCAGGCTTATTTTATTTTTTGCGTGACTTACCTCACTCTCTTTAAACTGCATGGATTTTAAACTTTTCCACTCCTTGAATAACGCAATGTAGTGAATTAGGTCAAGAAGAGCAAAATCAAAAGAAACGGGATAAACCGATAAGGTCTGGTCATTAGGTCATAGTGCATCAAGTTATCGAAGCTCATTAGAGCCATTGCTAGCTGGCATTAATATTAAGGTTAATAGATTTCAGAAGCCTCAACGCTATATGTGCAAACTTAAGTGTTTCCCGTACTTTTGAGAACCGTTAAGAAAGCAGTAAATTGGAAAATTCATTTTTTTTTACAATACCGAGTGTTTAAAATGACTGCTCTTATGACAATTCAAAATATTGTATAGTGATTTTTTTGTAATATTGGTATTGAAAACAGGCTGTCAGTTTGGCTGGTATAAAAGTTCAACACTTGCAAGCTGTTTATGAAAGTTTCTAAAAACATGTGCTTCGAAGGTTGTGCAGACTTTATAGAAGAGAAATACCTTTAATGTTACAATATTCTAAAATGCGTCCATTATTTTTAATTGTAAATTTAATTAATGATGGCAGTCGAACAAAGAGATTGCGGAAAAATTGAAGTTTTCGAAAATTGTAATTTTTTCTTTCATTTTTTCAATGCTCGAGAACAAAATCTTTTTCTTTTTCATATAAATAAAGGGGGTTTGCTCTTAAGCCGCTTAGGACAATCCAGTGATCCCCCACTATGAGACATCACTGCATCGTATATAATTTGAGAAAAACAAAATTGGAGAGAAAACAGTTTTGAAGTATCTTTTATCTCATCATAATTGAATGAAAACGTTGCTTTCAGAATTAACAGCTGTTGCATTGAACTTCTAGAAATAAAATACGTTGGCCTAAACGAAAAGGTATTTAAGGGTGTATAGAGTGTCTGACGATTAGTTCTATTATTCTGTTTTACTGCTCGCCAAGTGATGAATTTTGCCCGTTTTAGTATCTGAAGCATAGCACCAACTTCAGTCCCTCGCGTCACCAGCCAATCCTGATCACTCTCAAAAAGTCAACTGCGCAGTCCTCGACTTAGTTAGCCAGTTAGATATACACCCATAAACAATGGCCCAAATCCCTCCTTGCCTCAAGTGTCCCAAAAATAAATACAAAGTCGCTGGATACGACCATCCGAATAGAAAGAGTCCATAAATATGTTGCAATATAAATTTGATCTCCTTGTTCTAAAACTAAGCAAATAAGCAGCTTGACCTCTCAAATTTATCAAATGAAAATTTTGAATTACATTTTTTTGGAACATTTCACCCTTCCAATCTATAACCGTAAGTTTGAGGCTGCCTTTTGTGCGCCTTAGTTTTTTCTGATTATTTCTAACATATCTGAGGACAATTTTTTATAAATGGTTAGCTCAGTTTTTTTTTTATAAAAGTCAGTGAGCTACAATCATCCCTAAAACGATTTAGCAATGTCCGGATTTTGGTTCTAGATGCATACTTGGGAGCGTTCTGCTGTGAAAATTGGTCAAGCTGTGAACAACAATTGGTTCGAGTCTTCTAGTCTCTAGTTTTCATCTGATAGACTTTCTCTCCAATCATCATCCGAAACTATAAATTTTATATTATATCACTTCTAGTTTAGATGCTCGCTTTTATAACCCAATCAGTCAAAAATTATCTCTGGATTTTTCCTAACAGAACTGTTTCCAACACCACCCAGCCATTTGATATACTGAACTCTATTTAGTTCTTTAGACATGAGAAATATCATTAGAATCTACGCTCTGATTGGCCGTACAAAGTGACGGAAGTGTTTATAACTTAGTGCTATTTGACAGTAGTGTTTAAGAAGAGGGAGTACTAAACCCAGATTCCGAGACGTAGATTGTTTTTAAGTATGCAGGTTACCCTGTCCCCTGGCATGAAAACAGCTAGGAAACGGAATAGTTGTTGTTTTTTTCTACATGCTACAGTGAAGCCTTCATTTGGCTTTATTTGGAGTTTTATTTGGTTTAGTTGATTATTTGAATGAGCAAATTGAACCAGATTATTTAACCAGATTAAGTACAGAATATTTAGAAGTTTTTGGATAATTTTGACTTCACGCAGAGTTTGTTGACTGGTGATGAACTGGATAACGAACTGGATGAACTGCGTCTCAGCTGATTTTAGGCAGATCACCTCATGGAGCGAAAGCCACAAAGACGGTTACACAAGATGAACAAAATCCCTCCAAAATTCAAACCCCTAGGGCTGAAACTGGGCAACCTGACGCCGCTGTATTACCGGACTCGGTTTCGCCTCCGAGTTTGATACTTTCTTGATAGCAACAACAACCGTGTACTATTCATTAGTTCAGAGGAAAATTGTGTCTAGTTTTGCCTTCGTCATTTTTGTGATGTGATTAAACATTATTTCTAGTATTATTTCATAATACTAGAAATAATGTTTAATCACATCACAAAAATGACGAAGGCAAAACTAGACACAATTTTCCTCTGAACTAATGAATAGTACACGGTTGTTGTTGCTATCAAGAAAGTATCAAACTCGGAGGCGAAACCGAGCCCGGTAATACAGCGGCGTCAGGTTGCCCAGTTTCAGCCCTAGGGGTTTGAATTTTGGAGGGATTTTGTTCATCTTGTGTAACCGTCTTTGTGGCTTTCACTCCATGAGGCGATATGCCTAAAACCAGCTGAGACGCAGCTAGAGTAGTATGGAAACTGGGTAAGGAAACTCCGCGAGTAGGCCAGATGGGCAAGGAAATTCCTTTTTCAGAACATACTTCGATATACCACAAGCGGAAAATGTTTGAGCATGCCTTAGCCCATAGATTTTGTCTTGGTAGGGGAAAACCGAAATTTAACTGTCTGAAAACTTAGAAAGTTTATATTAATTTTATGCTCTCTGCGTGTGCTAACTAGCTCAAAGTGTTTATAGCTGCGAAGCTGTAAGCTGAGCGAAGCTATATTGCGGTGCTCTTGGTTTTTTTTGTTTAGTCGTCTGACGCTCTTTTTTCGTTTTACATTTGTTCACACAGCAAAGCTGAAAAAGTCACATTTTCTGAATGACTTCTTCCTCTCACTAACGGCAATTGTGCGCGTGACGTCATTTCTCACTCGCTTTAGCAAAAGTTTTAAGGTTATGTGCGTGATTAGATTTTGATCATACGTGACTTACCTCACTCAATAAAATGACTTTTGCACTTTAAAACTTGAAAAGTTTAATTTGAATTTGTTTAAGGTCAAAGGAACTCATTTGTGCAGTAGAGGTCCCTAATAAGAGGCTTCTGCGGAATGAATTTCAACAAGCTTTATTAATTTATCGCTGAATGTTTTTTACCTAGTTTTTTGAGCGGCGTCGATTTTTTTTCGATTTAGATCTGTATCTGTCTCTATCTCTATTATATGGCACGCAGGTCTATTCTTTTGCAGCTATTCCGGCAATCTGTTGGCTATGTTTTTTAATTGCTCTCAAACGAAGTTTGTAGCAATTATATTAGTCCTGTCGGTCTTTTTTTATGCGATTTTTCGCTTGACCACCGATTTTACGTCTGATGCTTTTGACTTTTCGTCTTCAAAAACGGGATAAACAGGTAGCGCCCAGCGGGCATTAAGTGCTCTTAGAGCCTTTCAGCTCTGTTTCAGCTCAAACTGTTTTGGAGACGTATACTTATATGTATGGTGTGATGGGCGGTTCTTAGAGGTTGACGACATTTCCACTGTTGACCCCCCACTATTGCCCTCATCCCCCCACCGCGCTGTTGCCCCGCCCACCCCAATGTTGACCCTATCAGCCCCCGGTGCACCCGTCCCCCCGTGGCTAGCTATTGACGAACAACCGCTTGCTAAAAACGAAATTTTATACTATTTTGCAATTTTTTTCAAGCTTTTTGAAAATCTTTGACGTTTTTTGTTTTTTATCAGCCCAAGGTGCCAAGGAAGATCCTCTAGGTTTTGATAATAGGTTACTGCATTGTTTCTAGTGGTAATGGAATGGTTTCCACCTTTTAACGTCACGTATTTTTACAATTTTATGACAAAACGTGCAATTTTTTTCAAATATTTTGACATTTCTCCTTATTCAGGTCTTTCCCGACCCAGGGGTTAGAGAACATCTTATGGGGTTGGATAATAAGTTACTGACAAATTTTTTAGATTTTTTCCGCCTTAAGAGCCGAGGAACCTCCTCTAGGGTTTGAAGATAGGTTTTGGATAGTTTCTAGATTAAACGGAATGTCTTGCAAGATTTTAACATCACAAATTTTAGCATATTTTTGTTATTTTTGCCATTTTTTTCCAATTTTTTTAAGATTTATTGTCATTAATCAGATTTTTCGAGCCTCAAGGGTCAAAAAAGCCTCCGTCGGGATCTGATTATAAGTTGTCAGAAAATTTTTGTTCGTCATGGATTAGTTTTCAACTTTTTAATTTAATATCACATTTATTAGCAATTTTTTTTTAAAACAACTTGCAATTTTAAAGTTTTTGAAATTTTTCGTTATATTTTTAGGTTTCTCTGGTCTCAAGATCCACGGAATTTCTTCTAGGGTTTGATAATATGTTACTGCATAGTTTGTAGACGTAATGGAATGTTCGTCAAGATTTTAATATCACGAATAAAAGCAATTTTTAAAAATATTTGCAGTTTTTTTTTGTTTGATTTTTTTCCGGCAGAAGAGGCCCTCGGGCCTCCTCCAAGGTTTGATAATAAGCCGCTGAATAGTTTCTAGAGTTAATGGGATTATGATCAACATTTTTTTACTCCAGTTTTAGTATATTTGGATAAAAAACTCTTCAAATTTTCTTGGGAAAAATTTTATGTTCCAAGCGTATGGGTCTTTGAGCCAGGGAAACTATTTCAGGCTTGAAACAGCAATACTGGATAATCTCTTGAGACAAGGAAATGGTTCTTAAGATATTAATATCTTGAATTGTAGCAAGATTTTAATAAAATTTGCAATTTCAAATTTTTTTCAATATTTTTTGTCCTTTTCTGAGTTTAACGACCATTACTGGCCAACGAAACTTTTCAAGTCTCGGAGATGGGTTACTTGACAGAACTTTTGAGACAAAAATGGTTTTGATTTTTTTATTGCGAAGTTGAAAACTTTTTAATTTTTTGGGTGCCTTCATTTTTTTCTGTATGATTTATTTATTAACGAGGTTAGCAGTGTCAAAACTAGAAGTTGCAGTGTCGAATCCAATCATGGAATATAGGCCTGTCTCCTTCTCTCTCTCTCTCTCTCTCTCTTTCGGTTGGGGTTCCTTTCGCTCTCTTTCTCGTTCACGTTTTATCTCTCTCACTCTCTCTTTTTGTTGATTCCGCACTTCAGCTGCTGTTATGTGGCGTAATGTCACCATCTCTGATCGTCATTATCAATGAGTTATAGTTGAAATATTTTTTAATCATAAATGATCTAACAAGCACTTTAAGGAAACCGTTGTCAATTGCTCTCAAAAGCAATGTGTAGCAAATATATCAATCCTGTTTGTCTTTTATGCAATTTTTCGCTTGGCCGATTTTTTGTCTGACTCATTTGACTTTCGTATGCAGAAACAGGATAAAGAGGTAGCGCTCTGAGGTCACTAAATCGTGGCTAGCTGTTGACGAAGCCAACCGGTCGCCGGTCGTTTGAGAGCAGTTCGCTCGACGTTTGTCAGTTATGTTTTTAATATTTATTGTTTCCCTCAATAAAGTTGGAATAAGCGAAGAAAAAGAATTGAAAGTAAACATTTGATTGTGACTGATTACATAAAATTTTAGAAATATTTAAAGAATTAAATTTAGTAGTCAACGCGTATATATATATGTATATATGTGTGTGAAAATTTTAATCAGAATTTGACTCAAATAAGTTGGCGCGTAGTTTTTTGACTTCGGTTTTTCTTCTAAACTAACGAATGCTTCTAAGTACAGGAAAGGATTTGGTGTAGGGGTAGATTCGTTGTCCGTTTCGGCTTCGAGATCAGCCGTTTGCTGAATTTCAGCGCTTGAATTCTCCCTTTAGTTAAATTTAATGGTCTGGTGGGGTAAAAATATCGATGTTATAGTCCCCTTCTTCATTCATTTCCTCAGTCCAATCAGTTCTTAACAATACTAGCAATGTTATCGCTTTGGAAACTCCAGTAACTTCGGTTAATTCGCTCCCAATCAATACAAAAATGACCAAAAGGCAAAGTTTCGACGTTGTCATCACGATTGTAGCGCTTATCACAGTTGCTGAGACATAGTTTTTTGTAGTTTAGGTTATCAATTTTACCTTGCTAGCAATCCTTGTTTTCTGTTTGTGGACCTGTCGGCCATGCAGCCAGGAATCCTTGCATCGTGCGTGTGTCAGTTGCTTTTGTGTATGCTTGCTGACGCCTTTTGCCGACTTCTTTAAAGAATCTGAATATGAAAAGTACCAGTGATTACAATTGGAGAAACGTTTTATAAGTTAGTAGTTTATCTGAAACGCAGAGATGGGAACATTAGAGTCGGTAACAAGGCACAATTGTTTTTGAAGTTTTTTGGTTTAGTTTTGGTAATAAGCGGTCAATGTTTTGTTGAAATTGATTTGAAAGGCTTGATTGTGAACATTAGATGATTGTTAATGACTAGTAATTACTCAACTGCTTTTAAGATTGAGTAGAGTTTCGGTTTTAGGTGAACGAACTCTTTTAAAACTTTGCCCGCCATTTCGTCTTTAAACTTTAGGCTTTCTTTCTTCTGGATATTATTGAACAGACTGTTGTCCTCTTAATAATAGAAATCGAAATGATTTCTCATCCATGCGTTTCCTGCCAAATCATGATACAAATCCTTTGTTTCTATTTCATACAAAAGGAAATATATCGCTGTATAGCAATTAACATTTTAAGTGTTGATTCTTTTTTTTGTATTGAAAATTGTATTTGAAGCACTTGGCCAGATCCAAGATTGCGGAGCCAACAGTTGCTTTACAAACCACTTCAGTATTTTTCGTCGAAATTCAGACAATATTTTCATCGATAGTTTTATACCTTTTAAAACTTTTTTTTGTTATTTATGCTTGCTGTTTCGAGACGTTTGGATTTGGATTGCGTTATCTACTTGTTAATTCTATTCCGTTTCCCTTCACATTTCTTCCATATGCACTCTGTGACAACAGTCAGAAGAAATCCTCGAATCTGTTCCAGGCCCGTTTTCTCTTTTCTATCCACTTCTATAAGGTTTTAACCTTTTTGTCTGAATTATAACACTGCGAACTTTTATTACCTCAAATCCTAACTCTACATACAATTGTAGCGTAGGATAGTGCAAAGTATAGTTGGTTATCTTAAATAAAATTGTTTTCAGTTTTTTGGTTCGGTATCCTCCTGGGATTTTGTTGCGATACAGAAAAGTTTTTTGGTTTTTACTCGAACACACCTTTATTTTTTTGTGGGAGCAAGCGGGAGTCAGAATGTATCTCATGCAAATCAGGGGTTACTCTAAAACCAATTCGACTATATATACAACTCCAGATTTGAAGCCTGTTTCCAAAATGCTTTGGAGCATTTTGTCATACCAGTTCAAAGCTATTCATAGGTAAGGTTTTTTTTCTATTATTCTACCGTATAAATTATTGGCGACTATGTACCATAGGAATGTTGAGAGTCGTTCGTCGTCACACCCTTCTACGAATTTATTGTTTGCTTGTGCTAATCTTTTTGAAAACACACCCGAAATTTCGGAATCCCCTCTCAGCATTGCCTCGGCAATATCAAGACGCTCTAACTATTAACAGGTCGATATCAATCTTGCAGACTCTGAGAACATTACAGAGTGTATTACTGAGCACAGTCAACCGAAAAAGTTTCAAAACGCACTTTGTGAAATTTTGCAAAAACGCATGCAAGTTTGAGGGTATTACAAGTGCCATACAATCTGCTGTATATTCCAACATTTGAGGAATGGAATTTTGATTATATGTTCCCAGTCAGCTTGGGACACAGTTATTTCATTTCCATGCAATTTATTGGTACAAAATGTAACAAGTAATTCAGGCTCAAATTTCTTTTTATTATTATACGAGTCTGGAAAGAATCTTTTCTGGCGAGGCACGTATTTTTCTTTTTCTGAGTGGGCGGAAAATTGGCGATCGAGGTAATTAATTTGTCTTTAGGTAAATTTCTGGCTAGTGTGTCCGACGAGGTACGCATAAACTTATAGCTGTCAAGAAAACGCATTTCATAGATATGACGAACATGCCCTTTTGTAAAGGAACCAGGCAATACCCTGAAGCTCAGTGACAAATTTCTCATCTTTCTAGTGTAAAACTGCAATAGTTTTTTTCACTTTCATTTTAAGGGCAAGTATTACATGCTGAAGGTCGTAGTTAGCCAGATTATATGCGAAGATAGGCGTAAATTTAGTTCTTTGTCGCTGAAGGTTACAGACTCCAAATTACCAACTGAACGTTACCAACTCCAAAAGTTACGGATTCGAGAAGGTTACAGTCTCCAGAAATTGACAGTGCTCTAATTTTTTTAGATCATCTTCCGCGAAAGCTTCTTCACAAATCCAATAATTTTCTTTTCAACATTGTTTTTTTCCCGTGAAATAGGAAACTCGTATTTTTGTCGAATTTTTCATCTATCATTGAGCAATTATACAAGATTTTGCTTTGCATCATGACCTCGTCTGAAACTAAAGAAGTAGGTTGCAGGGTTGTCTTGTCCCATAACAAGGCAAAAACTACTTGGCATATGTTTCGCGCCAAGTCGTAGCCACAAACATAGGGGCAATATGATTTGACAGCTTTATTTTTGAAATGCTATTTTTTTCTGGCGTTGTTGGCATTTTTATCTGCAGTGGTTCATTGGTTAAACCGGTGCGCGGCTGGTTCTCAAATTTAACTTTATGGGAGCATATATGAAAACAATTTCGACGCAAAAATTTTCTGTCGGATCGCAATTGAACCTTTGGAATTTTGACTTGCATTTTAGGGTTTGAAATTTTTTGATGAGTACCTACTGGGTATTTTTGTTTTGACTTAGCAGTAGGATGTCCATATGGAATAGCTTTTGTGATTTTGAGATGCCATAGGGTAGCAGTTCCTTTTTTGTGTGTAAAAAATTTTAATGCCTAATCAGGAGATTTTTTTTGCTGATTTTCTCAATTTTTCCTTCACGGTGTGCTAATAAAGGGTTTTTCGAAGAATATATAGAATGATTCACTTACCTGAAAATTTTGACATTGACATAATTGACTTGTTCATAATGGGGATTTTCGTTGAAGTTTTTGAAATCACCAACTTCCCTGAGCAATTTCCATCCGATCATCTGAGTGTGGGATGTTAGTTTTTGCTTATAGTATTATTTGTATGCAGCTTTGAAACAATAGGCAAAACATTTGTAGTCATTGGTTTTCCCAACGCTCAGAAGCCACTTTTTGTGCTTCTTTAGACCTCTCGATAGCTATATGAAAGACGTGCACCTGACAGGACTGTTTTTGACCATTCTGATGTTGATGTTGATCTTGTTCAGCTCTTGAAATTTCCAGCCACTTCCATGGGATTCATACTGAGAGATTGTTTTTAGCTTCTCATCTAAAGAATTCCTTGTCAATTGGACCCTGAACGTCTTCAGGGATGTATGCACTATTTGTGTAGATAGTGATATTTTGGGTCTCATTACCTTCTTTTATTTTGCTAAGGCACACTTCAGTCGAGCGAGACTTGTGCTTTTTGAGGTTTGTGAAGCGCGTACTCTAACCATATCTTATATCTGTACTTTTTGTTCGTGGAGTGCTTTCATCAGGTCTGTCTTAACCTCAGTTGGTTGCAAAACATATCGACGAATGACGCCATCAAATGCGGTATCCACTGGCAGCATTCTTTGCGTTTCCTCTTTCCTTTTCCCCGACAGAGTGACGGTGGCTTCTCCTCATGTGATCGACGATGGCGTTTGTCGCCATTTTTGTTGTCATCCATTTTCCGAATATGCTTTCATGTTCAAGAGTAGTCGCTCTGTGTATTCCTCTCCACACAAGTTGCAATTGAGAGCTTTCGAAGTAGTTGCCAGTTTAGACAAGCTTTTGCAAGCGTTTTTTTTTGTGAATTGCAAATTTGATGAATTCCAAAAGCAAAGAAGAGAAAAAGATCTGTTTCAGTTGCGGCAACCTAACTGCTTCCAATTGATTCCAGCCTCTAGTTTCAGTTCACGCGAATTAGTGACCCGAACTTGTCTTTGCGGTGGGTCTTTGTACGTTGATAAAATACAAACACCGATTTTTTAGTGTTTCAGTTCAACTCATGTCAACGCTTATTACCAGAGGGATTAGGTTCAACCTTAAACTATATCAAAGGTTTTTCGCCGGTTTTATTGAAAATCAGTTAAATTTTCAAGTTTTTCTGCTTATTTTGCAAAATTTAGTTCCGTTCGAAGTTCATTGGTTTTTGCTCTTTTGATATTATTTTAGACTGCTGATTGGGTGCTTTGAAGTCTCCTAGTTACTGTTTATTTAAGGCTGAAGGCGAAAGGAGCCCCCTTGGGATCCATCTGAACTTATTACTTTTATGATAATTGAAGGCTTACGACTGAGTGTGGGGTCTTGGTGTCCAGTATTCTCTTTTTAATCCAAACAATGCTTGCTGAGGTGAAGAACGACGTTGAAGTGATATCATGAAAGTTCTAACAACAAAAGGTGTTCAATTATCAAATTATTTAAAATCAAAATTTAAGGTTTTATTCATGAATAAATGCCTTAATTTGCATGAAATTTTTTCAGAATTTTTTCATGTGAAGGCACATTTTCTATTTCAATTTTGTGCTCTAGGCGGAGATATAGCTCTGGAAAACTCTTTCAGCCTGTTTTTTGGCAATGTTTACCTATTGGTCAAGATTTCACGCTTGAGTGATTTTTGCGTCAGTTTTTGGCTTCACTGACGGAACGGTTTATTTGTGGGAAAGAGTTATGAACACTATTGTTGCCTCAAAAGTGACAAGGATTTTCTATAAGGGCGAAAAAATGCACACGATTTTTTTCACCAGGTGGTCTGAAATGATAACCATTTGAGCGTGAGAAACAATCTGATTTTTTCAAAAATTTTGGTAACTTTTTAGTGTTTCTGACCAGAGAAAACAAATTGACCGTTATCTGTGCTTACACAAAAACATTTTTCACATTGGTAGTTTTTTTGTTGCTTGAATTCTAAATTGATTTTTCTGTGGCTTTTCAATCGAATTAGTCTTCAACTGTTTTGTTTTAACCTTTTGAAGCAAGGCATCCACGTAAGAACTTCCGATTACCAACTGTTTCTGTTACATCTATTCTTCAAAAGGCCTCAAAAGTGTTATTTTTGTTAGAAATATGACATTTTCGAGGTCCTAAAATTTCAGGTTTTAAAAAAAAATTGATAGAAAGTTTTGAACAAAATTTAAGCAATATTTTTGCTCAAATTACAATTAGTAAGGAAAGTTTCAAAATTTTTGTTTCGTTGATTAGCACGATCTCACAATTATGAAGAAAAAACTTAGCTTCAAACTGCCTAAAACTATTAAGCTTTTCTGAAAAGGAGATTTTGTCAACTTTATATAAATTCGAGTTTCTAAACTCGTCAGTTACTACGTTCTTTACTCGTGTCGTAAAAGCAAAGATCTAGCAACTCTGGAGCTAGATTTTGAATTTGGAATTTGGTCAAAAACTTTTTCTGTTCAAAAATTTTATATTGCTTGAACAGAAATGAAACTAAATCAAATGTTTCATTTAAAGTATCGCAGTTAAATAATTGAACACAGGAAATTTAGACAGAAACCAAAAATACAGTGATGCAAGCATGACAAAGAGCCGCAATAACAGCACGCAGATTAAATTACATTTACTTTCAAGAATATTCAAATTTTTTGTAAGTTCAATCTCGTTCGAGATTTCGTTTTTCGAGTGGATAACAGAATTGAATTGGTGGCGTGTAAAAAACTTGTATTTTTCTGAATTAGTGGTCTCAATATCTTCAACTGGAAAGTCGACGATTGTTGGCGTGAATATTGCTCTTTTGTGTGCTCGAGTTAGGAGAGTCTGGGGGCGTTTTCATATGCCATACTGATTCCAACGTTTCGATTTCATCCCAATATCGTTGTTGATTTTCGTAAAGAGGAGCATTAAAAATTTCGAAGTGACAGATTATTTTTCTGTCGCTAGGATGCAGAATCGAGAAATTGAAGACATTCTTTTTGAGTCTTCATGTCCTGCTAGGGTGAACTCTTGCTCTTGTCGTTTCAACACGTTAGATTTGTATCACGTCGATTAAACTCATTGGCTCGTTGAAGTGCATGCTAACAGTACACTGATGATTTTCAAAAAACTTCTCAATTGCTGATACTGTGTTCTTGTCATAGTGAATTAAATAATCAAATTTTTAAGATAACAGAAAAGTTGCTTCGTGCTCAATTGTTTGAAATGAAATATTAAACAGTCGATCAAAGCAGCTGAGAAGTTAATGCGATATTTCAAGTTTTAAATCCTGTAAATGAGACCTTTTTTGCTTTGCTTTTAACAAATAGTGGCTTTGTGGCTTCGTTAAAATGCTAGGAGAAAGGCATTCAGTAAACAATCTCACAAACGTTTATATTATGAACTTTTCCTGCGGCAGTCAATGTTTCTCAAATAGTCAATTCTTTTTAAATGTGCCTTTTATTCACGCTCTGAAGTAGAAAAATTATCGACACTGTATAGGGTCTCTACGTGATAAGGTGTATTTCTTAAGGTCATTTCCACCCATTTTTAACTTTCTCTTTGTATGTATTATGTGTATGAAATTAAAGTTACCACTAAGATATGAATATAAAAGACAACATTTTAAAGCTTTGAGTTTCCTTGTAACTAGAGAGATTTGTTAACCGAGAAACCAACATCGTTGGGTTAGTATTTTGTCTACTATCTTGCAAATACTTATTGTTTGCTTTCTGATAAGAGCACTCAGTCTTGTTGACAAATACCATACTAAAGTTAGCTTAGTTTGTTTTGGTTTTCACTTGGCTGAAGGTTAGATTTTCGCTATCACAGTTTCGTCTCGCATATAGTAGTCCAGCCTAGTGCATTCATGTATCAGCAGGTTGTTGAATACAGCTATCAAATTTTATTGCTCAATTTTGTATTGTTAAAAACCACAAATCTTGCTGTTATCAAACGGATTTAGTAATAGAAAATTTTGTCGGAATGAACATTTTAGCGGCCATTGAACATGAATTTGGGGCGATATAACCAAAAGTGAAAAAAGATTTGTTCGAGATTCAGTTAAAACCTATGAGAGTACTGGTAGCTATATTACCATTGATTTCTTGATTTCTTGAGAATTATTGACTGAAAATTCAAATTCAATCAAAGAGTAACGCTCACTGTGTCAGAGTTTGAAGAAGTTACTCACAAGAATGTTCTGTTGAAAAGCAACCCGTGATAAACGAACAACGATCAAGGTTTAAACGAACTTGGAAACCAAGAACAAAAACCCACTGACAATTCCGCAAGTGAAAAAGATCGTTAAGCTTGTTTGAGACAAGCTATGATTGTTCATCTGAATCCTTTTCACCATTTCAGAAAAAAAAATTATAACCGACAGTGAGCCTTATTTTCAGGAAACAACCACAAACAATTTTGCATATGTATTGCACGAGAAGAACTTTGATTTTTGTTATAGTAATTCTGTTCATTACCATGTTTTGGCCAAACTCTAACGTGATTGATGATTCCAAAAAGCAACTCGGAAAGATACGCAGTACCATGCCTGTACGGCTGTTTCAAGTCTAATTTTTACTACAAACATGGTAATATCTGGAGCATTTATGGATTAAATTGTTCTTTCGGTTGATTTCAATTCAAAATATGAAACAAGCGGTTTTTCAGTATCTCGAAAGAGATTACCCAGTTTCTGCTCAATGAAGAATAAAGATGCTCAGATGCAAACTGATTTTTTACCTGACTGTACACTAGATCTTTTTTTAAATTTTTAAGTGTAAATTTTGCTGAATTATCTAAAATAACGGATATACTGATTACTGGTTATTGATTTCTTTAAACAAATTCTAGATTGAATGAAGTTTGTTTTCTGTATGAATTCAAAAATTAACCTCGAAAAGTTCTTCTGTTACAATAGGGTTCAAAAACATCTGATCAAAAAGTCAATTAGAACAAATATGTAGCAAAACGTAACAAATCATTATCATTCTTGTACAAGTACATTTTGAAATCTATATATTTCACATGAGCAATACAGATACAAAAGAGACCACAAAGTTCCTCTTGTAAAGAAAAGTTCGCGTTGAGTTCTTTCGCATTTTTATAGTACTTCGTGAGTCTTGCATAGATTGCTGTATAGTTTGTAACAGAAAGGTCCAATGGGTCGCAAGGTACAAGTTGTCATCATAGGACAGTAAAATCCAGTGCTTGCAGGCTTACTAGATTCAGCTGAATTGATAATTATGAAACAATTTGATTTCAAAAAGGGAAAGGAGTCGGCTGCAAAACCTCGAAAATTGAACGTGAGATGCGGACACATATTTATCATAGAAACGGTTGCGTCATAATTGAACTGAAACCTGTGACAGATTTGCTAAGACTTTGTGCTAGGCATTTGTAGGCGTATATTCGTGAAGGAAAAGTAAACGCCAATAGTTGAACTGCAAGGTCATATGCCATTTGTTCAAAGTTGTAGGCTTTCGAACAATCGAAATCTGTAAACAATGTTTTTCGGGCCGAATAATTTGAAGTATTGCTCATATTTGAGATCGCAAAATTCGTGTTTGTATAACCAATCTTTAGTAGGTGGTTTATTCTCCTAAGATCAATTAAAATTCGAATTTTGCTTAATGACTTTCTTTGAGCAAACACCGGCCTACTTTATTTTGAATAAGGACGAGTTGCACAACATTGAAATAGGGCATCAGAGCTAACTCAACATCAAGTGCGTCCCTCAAATGTTTCGGCGTAGTTGGACTTTGAACGTAAACGGGCTTGTCGTTCTCTGGTGTTAGTTTGATCTTTAGCTCTGTATTGTAAGCTGCATCGAAACGATGTCATTCAAGTACGCCGGAAAATTTTACAAGAAACTTTTCAACTTTGACCTTATGCTCTGACGTAGGAGCTGAATTTTCCCACTTGAAATTTTGCAAGAACTTTTCTTTTTGTTCACAATCGTTTTTTTGGTGAATTTTTTCAAGTCGAAAGTTTTTGATTTGGTCTAAATTTTCTCTTTGCAAAGATTGTAGATTTTCTGGACTACTACAGGTTTCTGGGGTTGGCAACCAGAATTTCTCATACGCAGGGCCGGGCTGACGTTTTTGATTTGAGAAATTAACTTGCACTAATTGATTCAGATCTTTTTCTATATAATTTGGGTCTCTTTTTTGCGAGGGCACTTAGCTGCTTGTCAATGTTTATGAGCCTATCGGCTTGGGACTGATTAAGTATCTCGAATGGATTAACTAAGGTGTCGGCTTTTATGTGGACAAAATGATCAGAAATATTTATCGCAGATATTAGTTTTTTCCATGTTCATCAATTGTACTGAGTAAGCGCTATTTTCGTTGTTTTTTCGAGTTCTTCATTAGGTATAGCTACATCTCTTTATTCTGAAGAGTTATTGGAGTTCTCTCTCAAAGTGAATTCCAAGACTGTAGGAGAACTGGAATTCAGTTTTTTCAAAAATGTGCTTTAGATTTTTGGCTTTCGTTTATTTGGACAGTTATATCTGGTAACTTAAACATTTTATTTGACGAACAGATGCAGATATTTTTTCTTAAAGAAAGGGTTACCAATAATAACAGTGTTCATTGTTGGAAAAACGATAGAAAAATCTTCAAAAGATTATGCTTGGCTATGTTAACAGCGTGAGAAACAGATACATGTCAACCAGATGCTACTAGATTAACATTTTTGCAAACTGGTTCAATAAAATCAAGCTCGGTGGTTTGTTTTTGGAGATTTTCTAATAGGACTTGAGGTATTGCTGCGCAATAGCGTGTGTCAATTAAAGCGCTGCGTAAATTTCTGCCGGCAAAAAGAACATAAACGTAAGATAAATAAATAATCTCCATCTAATGGGATAGTCGCAAAAATCTCATTTTCTGAATTATCTATGTAGGTATCAAAATTATGTGATAAAAAATTGTCACTTGATCTCAAGGCCAACTGACAGTAGGAAAATAAATTGATCTCATGACAATCTGGAAATCACTTATATGTAAATTGGACCTTATTTTGTATACCCCTGTAGTGGTGGCCCCTCCCATTGGTAGGCAGCGAAAAGCTACCTGACCGCCGGTATGTAGTCATCAGAGCTTTGAGGGTTTGCAACAGGAGACTGATCAGATCAGATCCTTTGACTCCCGTGAGACGAGGCCCCCGGATCTCTAGGTAGAGGAGAGTCTTCGGGTTGAGAGCCTATAGTCCCTCTTCTTCCGACCTCTCTGCCTTTGCCGTAGGACCAGCCATGTTTCGTAACAATGATTCACTCGGCTCTTCTTGACATTATAATGTCGAGCACACTTGGGCATTGAAACACTTGACTGCTATTGTCCACAGTTATATCTGAGCTTGCTGGTGCGGCTGATTCTTGAGTAATTGCTACTTTCATATCACTTTCCACTACCACCCATTGCGGGTGTGCATTTCTCATGTGAGCTTTCCACCAGCCTACTGTCTTGTATGACTTTTTACAGCCACTCACTCAAGGGGCAGCAAAGCGGTGTTGTTGTTGGTATTACGATCATTTCTGGGTCTATTTCTGACTCCATTGTTGTTACATCATGATCGGTTCTCACATGCCTGTTCATTTCCTTTGTAGTTCAAATATGCGACTACAATTTTTCATAGAACACTCTACTATGTGGACTTTCGCCTACAGGTTTTATGGTGGTATCAATCTTGTCTGACTTTTTCATCGACTTCAGTTTCTTCAATATTGGCGACTTTTAGCCTCTTTAAGTCGTTCTTGAGTGTTCTTAGCCAGTCTTTGGTGTATGTCTTTCGGCTCTTACAAGTCGAAAGTAGCTCAGGGACTTTTAGATTATTGAGGCTCACCCAACGATTGGCTCTTCTGACCGCCAACTCGGCCTCTGTCCTTCAGAGTGACTGCTTCGCTCAATTCCTTTACTGACATCACACATTTGTCATTTATTTTCATGACCATTCTTCGTGCTTTATTTAGCACGGCACTCATTTTCTCTATATCAGTTTTTCTCGTGATGCTGGTTTCAAGGCCGTATAACAGAATTGGCTTTACAAAGATTTCAATTAGTCGACACTTTGTTACCGACAATTTGTATTTCGGACTCAGAAAAATTACTACAGGGGTATGCTGAGGCGAAAACCTTGTGGGGAGGGTTAGTAACCCAGGGTGTAGACGTGATCTGTAACCTCCTCGCGGTGCCCCCGGGTAACTACTGCTAGCTCAGTTAGTGGAAGTTAGCTAAGCAGATAGTCTGAGGAGTGTGCCCTAAGCAAGCCACCTTGGACTCAAAACAAATTTGCTGTGATTTCCTTGTCAGCCCGATACTCATCAGCGCAGGCATGAGCCTGAGATGAAGGAGTTGAGGCAGAGCTCGGAATAGCGCCCTTGAAAGAAGGGAGCAAAAGTGGTTGTTGGCGGGACCCTGTGAACAAAAGTGGCTCTTGTAGTCATGTCTCGCTGACTTCAACTGTTGGAAATGTCTCCAATATGCGAAAGATTGTCAAAGATAACTGATTCGAAAGTCAACAAAGTAACGAAAGTGAAATCGAGACTAGTAGATGAGGCTTTGATCGTTTAGTAGTGAATTGGCTAGACTGCAATGTAAGTCTCTTGCGAACTCTAATCGACCAGAAATCTTTGTTAGTAGGCAACGAACGCAAGGTTAGTATGGTTGAGATGTGAGGGAACTTGAGATGAATGCTACACTGTATTCACGGAACGTTGATAAGTAGTGGATGAGAAAACTGTGTGTGATCCCTGCGCACCATTAGTATCTGAAATGAAAGTCCTCTAGTAGGAAATACTGTGTAAGGTCCAGACAAGATAGATGTAGTGGTAGTCACAGAAATAACATCACAGAGTAGTGTTGCAACTGTGATCGCAGAGCTAAAAGATAAAGAGTGACTACACTACATGTTTGGTCCAGACAACACATGCTCTGCTAAAAGATGGTTTTAAGGAGACTTGAGGCTCACGGGACTCGACTCCTCAAAGAGCTAGACCCCAGATGGTCTTAGCACCGATGCTCGGTCTTCATGACTTGGAATTCATTCCTCTAAAGGTCTGATGACTAAATACCTGAGGCTTCGGCCAAAGGGGAGGTGCACTATAGGGGTAACCTTAACCCCTGTAGTAATTTTTCCGAAAAACAAAAATTTTTTCACAGAAAAGGAAAAAATAGGGTTTTTAAGGAAAAGGAATAGAAAAAATAATCACCTAATATTTTTGTGGAAAGTAGTAAGGTCAATTTTTGGGGTCAACTTACAAAAAAAAAATTTGTCCGAAAGCCAGTGTAAAATCCAAAATTTTTAATTGTCCTTCAAAATTTCGTCGTTGTAAGAATGATTTTGTATAGAAATTTAAATTTGAATGCAATTTTTGCACTGGTGGGCCGATTCAATGTCAATTTGATTAAAAGTTTTCGACTAAAAAGTTTTATACTTTATTTTGTTTATTTTAATTTACAAGCTGCATTACGAAAATATAACAAACCCAATGTTTACAAGCTGAATACGACAATATAACCAACCCATTATTTGTTTGGCATAAAAAAACACCTAGGTATCAAATCAACCGTACGAAGTTTTTTATTTGGTGTTTACAATTTCAATGGTGACAGTAGGCAGATTCATTCTTTGTTGCGGACAGTATGCTGAATCATTCCCCTCCCTGCCCTCTTAATCTCCTGTCCCCCCTCTAAATCTCATACCGATCCCTCCCCCCAAAAAACAAAGCATCCCCGTAAAGCATCAGAAAAGCCTCCCCCACCTCTTACAAAAACTGAATCAACTACAATATGACCAACAACATCTCCATAACTACCACCTAATTTGAGCGTTTGGTGAATTGAGTTCATTATTATTTTTAACCATTGCATGGAGTGTACGTGGTGAAATTGTTTCTTACCGTGTAGTAAGTAACATATAGCGCGTAAACACACGTATATTGTTCGTTCCAACAAGAAAAACTAATCGGATTAAAATTAGATACAATTGCCTAGATTATTGCGTACACGGCAACTCTACTTCTCTGGCTACGGAATAAATTAAAGCAGCAAAGCTAATCCGATCCAATTTAGTCCGGGCCAGTATTGTATCAGTCCCCCTGTATCAGCGACCCCCTCAACAAATACCTGTATCAATTTGATTTAACAGGCATATTCATCTGTTATGTATTACCCCCGTATTAAACAGGCATATTCGTCTGTTATTTCCCCCTGTATCAGCCCCCCCTTAGACATATATCTGTCCCCCCACGCCCCCAAACGCTCAGAGTTGGGTATTTAGTAGCACCTTGATAGATGTCATATTGAGTGCTATCGTACTCAACATGTACCTTGAGTAGCACCTTGATAGATGTCATGTTGAGTACAATCGGTTGACTGGTGTTATGCTCAAATAAAATAGACACTATGTTTTTAATTTCTCTCATTGTATCCTTGTAATTTTGTTCTCTTCGCAAAGCCAATTTATTTAAAATCAAATTTTGTCTATCTGTTTGAACCAGCGATTATGTCAAGTCCTCACACACGATCCTACAAGGTCCAAAAGAGACGATTCGAAGAAGAGAATTTGTCTGCCGGAAAAAGTTATTACACGCGCTCAAAAAGAATCCAAAACCCACTCTGAAATTCAGTGTTCGACAGCAACGATTTTGTCTTCATTGAGAATCTAACTCTCCAGGATGGAAGCCAGGACTTGAACGAGCTGTCAGCAAATCAGTATTGTGGTCAAAGACTTATATTCCATGAGCTCTGTCTCCGTTACTACAATTGCTCTGCATCAACATACGGAGGTGGTATACCCGTTTAACCCAACCCAATGGCAGGTCTTGGATTTTATTGACGCCATGGTCACTGAAAAATATATCGAAGGATATGAAATTCATACACACGAACTCTCCATTGATCCGAATTTTGAAATGTTCATAAAGAAGTCAAGAACTAACAGCCTCTTCAATTTAGTGACCGGATCATATCTACAATCGCTGAACAATGCTGGCATTGTTCCCACAGAAAGGTTTGGAAAGAACAGTTCCTTTACGGAGATGGCCGTTATCTCAAGAGGCAATATAATACCAAAAACGATTATACCTGGACTAAAAGGATTTTTGGCAAAAATTTTTGAGGAAGAGCTCCTGGAGGACATGAGTTTTTCAGTTTTTGCGCCAACAAACGGTTACAAAAATACCAGTGTTATGCTGGGTCTAGCATCATTCATCAACCACGATTGTGATCCAATTGGCCTATATATCGTCGAAGGAGAAAAGAGTTCGTCAACAGTAGCCATTCAGTCAAACAAACCAATCGGAGTTGGAGAGGAAATAACAGTTATGGAGACAATTATTTTCGAGAAGGCAACAAAATGCCGGTGGGTTGGTTGTAAACAAGCCTCCAGTCTAGATCTAACACCTCCTTTGTTCGAGACGTTCGTTGCAGAAGTGTCCGCCGACGAAATGTCCTGCGAAGTGCCCGCCGAGAAAGTGTCCGCCGATGTGTGTGCTCCAGAAGTATCTGCCGCGAGAACGTTGTGTCTCCAGAAGAGTCCGCCGAAGGATAACATTTGCGAAACTGACACAAACTGGAGATCATGATGTTTGTGAGCCTGCATTTATTGGAACTGCCGAGTTTGACTTCGATCCACCCTGCGATCTATCAGATCAGCGCATGAAGACAGTGAAAACGGACAACGATGATGAGTGCCTCATACTTCACGTCACGGTGAAAAGAATTGATCGTCATCTAAAACAACATCGTGACAAAATCTGCGGAGAGGAGCGCTTCCTAATTGACTTTTACAGGACGAGGAATGCGCCAAAAAGCAAGAAAGTACAGGGCTGCGTCAACTGCTACAGACGTTTTGTATCATTAGTTACCTATCGATTAAATCAAAATGTGTCTGAACAAACGTCGTTCAAATTGAAAACTGCACAAGCAGAAGATGAGTTTAAAATGAAATATCGGGAAGTCTAAAACAGCTGAAACTTTAATTTGAACCTGTTGAAACTATTGTGTTGTTCTGTTTCAGCTACCTCCCAGATGCTCTACACGCTACACTGGAGTCATCTGTTCTGGCTGGTAATCAGGATGTTAAGGTAGTGCGCGGGTACTTGGATTACCAGAAGCATTTATCAGAATGTGCCGGTAACGACAACAATACCCAGAGCAGGCCAGGTCTTCTGCAGACTCTTGCTCTTTTATGGGTTGCTCTTGCAACGCAGGGGCTTTAAAGGCTCCAAGAGCTGCTTCCACCATCTGTGGACCTGCAAAAGAGGGATTTTTTAAATCAAAAATAATGCCGAATTATTTAGCAGCATTCATTATTCTTGTGGATTATCGTTTCCTTTCGAGTTTTCCAGTAACCATAGAAGAGACTGTCACAATGAGCTGCGCAATAAAGAAGCTAGAAAAGCATACTCGACGGCAGCTACTAAAAATTACAGAGTTGTAGATCAAGAAATGCGTGCCAAAGTCTCCACTCGCTCCCTTATTATAGACGATTCAAAAGCATTGTTAAATTACTTGAACCTAACCGAATCGAAGTTGACATACAAAGTACAACAGGCTCAAATTTTTTTATTCTTCAAATTCGCTTGAATACATGATCAGTACCCCTTCTCCAGCTTAATTTAGACGAGTTCGCTTTGATCGAGGAGAGAAACAAACACTTATCACAGACAGGCATAAAACGGCCAAATTTTACACAGTGCATCTGTTTGTTCAACCAGACCAAAGACCATTCTTGAAAACATTCAGAGACTGTTTTTTTTTATAAAGAATGGAGTTGAATCACAGTACGTTTTCGCTTCAAAAAAGAACAAAGTGGAGAGATCAATTTCGAGACATTTGCATCAGACGTTCCTGGATTTGTCCGTAGATAGTCCGTCTGAGGTCAGGTTCAACGCGAACTCTATAAGAAAGTTTTGGGGACGATGGAAAGGAATTTAAATGAAGCTGCCAGTCTCTGAGGGTGTCAATAAAGCATTTAGCTCAAACTGCTCACAACGAAAAAAAACAGCAGAAGTTGATATTGGCCGCGAAGGAACCGATCAAGACAGGAACGAACTACTGATGATGTATGATAAAGATTTACAAGCGGATCCGGAAAAATTGAAAATAGCGCGGAGGAAGAGGAGCAAGTAGCAGCTGTAACAGACAGATGAGGACCATGAAGCACCTCAAGAGTCGCCTGAAAAGTCACCTGTCGTCAAGTTTTAATGTCATAAGATACTCCCTCAATACAGCAAATACCACAAATGCTTTCCCTTCATCTGAGACAGCCGAAACATCCCCCAGCATATGAACTCAGCTCATCTGAAACTGCGAGGGCGTCTCGTAACTCAACACTAGGAACAGAACCAGTGAGATACGAAAAATTTTGAGAGATCACTTTGCACCTTCCGCTTTAAAACAGGAGAAAAAAATGGATTGATGAAGAGAAAAGGGCCTGTTTTTTGTTCAAAGAAGTCCATGGTACAGTGTCTCTAGAAGATGTTACAGCAAGACTGCTTGAGGGAAGTTTCGAAAAATTTATTGCTTATGGGGTTTGTTTCTTTAGTACTAAATGAAGTTAATCTGTGGCCTTCTGTATTCTGTGAGTTTAATCCGTAATATTTTGCATTCCTTGATTCATTTGTATCCACTTTGATTATTCACTGAATTTACTAATTTAGAAACTACAACTAATTGATTATGGTTGTTAATCCTTTAATCATCAAATACCAGCCTCTTTTAATACCTCTTTGGTAGTAAAGCTCTTAATACTGTGCAAGATATATTGTATCTTAGCACCATTTTCATAAGCCTAACAATTTTCTTTTTAGGAAAATAGAAACCAAGCCACCTACGCTTAAACTTTTTGGAGTTTTTTTTGAAAAATCGGACCTGAAAAGCCACTTTTACAGCTGCTCGAATTTTCAAGACAGCTTTAAAGACTAAACCGAAAAACTGATGAAGATGATCAACTAACTCCACTTAGGTTTATTAGTACCGGTAGCCTTCTATGGGCATGGTAACGGTCGTAGAACCTAAAAAAATGAACCAAAAATTTCCAATTTCACAAAAAGTGAGCTCCCGCTACAAAGTCAATTTCATCAACTTTTAGAGAGACATTCGAAAATCCCTGATGTATTAACTTAGATATGATGCCTAGGAAGGCTATGCAAAAGACCCGACAGCTCTACCTACCCTAAAACTTTTTGGAGAGTTTGAATTAAACTGAACTCACTAATAGTCTTCACCGCTTGCTACTCCGGGTTTGCTACACTACGGGTTCGCTACTCCGCTTGCTACCCTATCATCGGGTTTGAACCGCTTGTACACCCTCACGGCTAGCTCTAGAATAGCACATGCTAAATTATTATCGTCATAAATGCATGGGAACGGAACAAAGAAGCAGAGGCAAAAATTGTTAAAAGAAACATAAGAGGCTTTCATTTTTCAAGCAGTTTTCTGGCCTCGGCCTTCTCACGTGGGGCAGGTGACTCCAGAATTTCTTCTTACGTTCCCTAGTTCTCGATGTTTATTCAACTGGACTCGCATAAGGGTACCAACGTCGCCTGATACGAAGGGAAGAATCTCGGCCTGTTTACTGAGTGAAAATTATCTTATTTGACGCTGTTCTTTGATACCAAGGCCTTTGACTAACATTGACTGCACTTTTCAGACGATCTTGATCCTGCAGACGTCCGTACTCTCACCCAAAGTGACCACTGAATGCGCCCACATTGTTGGCTGAACTACAAACTTTTGTGATCTGGAATAGACACGAAAATGTTTTTCTCCCAGCCCAGAGGTGGACATGAGCTCGCAATCTCCTTGAAATTTTGTACAGTCCTGAGACGTCTAAGCAGCCATTGTGAAATAGCGATCTCACTTGAGTAGACGAAAACTTTCGTCCCCATCAAAACGGCGGCAATTGAGTCAGCACACGCCTCAATGTCCGCTTCAGGATGTACTGAATGTGCCAACTGGATGTACTAAAGATTCCAACGACAGCAGAGAACTGAAGACTCGAAGGGAGCTCGAACTTACTCAAGTGATCGGCATTGAAAGACCAGGCTCTAGTCTTCAAGTTCTGCATCTTCGTGCTGCAAAACTCGTATGTCACCAATGTGCTGTTTTCCGTTTCCTTTGACGTTCCATTTCTTTGAAACAGCGTTCAAAGTGGTACACCTGAGTAGCTGATCTAGAAAGGCGCCTTTTATAGCCGACAGTTCTTGGTCCTTGACTTCTACTGCACGCCTGACCCAATCTCCAGAATTTGATACAAGTTGTTCATCGCCACCACTTTTCAACATTTCGAAAGTTTGAAGCCATGACTTGCAATTGCGACCATCGATTGTTCGAAGAGACTGGCAACCCTTCGATTTCCAAGCTTCGATGCTGGAAAATTTTACTCGAAACTCTTCAAATGATAAATTCGACATAATATCTTGAAGAGTAGAATTTGGAAAGAAACTCTGTAAATAGCTCTAGAATACAGTGCTGAGACTAAAACATTAGCTCTTAGAGAATGCAGCAAACAGTTGTATGGCGGCTCAACGAGCGGCGGTGAAAATTGGCCGACAGTGCGTTCATCCGAATCACTAGTCATTGTATTGGTGCGCTCCATCTCCTCCCCCACACCACTCTCTGGCGGTAGGCTGAATTTCTGTGTTTGGTGTGCGTTCGGGCGGCGCTCCATCTCCTTCCCCCACCCTCTGACGGGTTGTCTAAAGGCCCTCCCGGCCAATATATGTTGATAAATTTCAGTAGTAGTGCGTGTTAATATCTCAGCGGTGTTTAACAAAAAAAGAGGCATAAAAGTAGTCCCGTCAAATAGGCAGTGT